>NW_010515396.1:5090-25059 GCF_000687285.1 Phaethon lepturus | reverse complement strand
CCAACCTTAATGATTCTGTGAGTCTGTGAAATATTTGAGGCACAGAGAGACTATACTACAATAAGTCTGGTATCTGATAGAGAAGTTTGCAGTGCAGCTTTTGCTTATACACTTGTGCAGTTTTCTGAGCTGTCATTCACAATGACTTCAAATCAATACAAATTTAAATTTTAAACAATTTTAAAACTAACAATTTTAAAACCAAAGTGAATTCAAATTGTTGAAGACTCTGGGAGGGGAGTAGTCTGGTGAAGCTTTGTGAAGAAAACAATAGTTTCATTTGTCAAATTTCTTTAAGATTTAACTTCTATAGGAATGTGCTAACTACTGTGACTAATTACATCAAACTCCATCAGAGGTACCATTTGTTTAGCCATATTTCTGGACTAGAATTAATAATCAAGAAAAGGAGCTGAAGTAAAAAAAACCACAAAAACACACATTAAAATGTTCAGTTTTAGTCCTGTCCAAATTGCTATCTTTATAACTAACCTGTAGGTCAAATGAGGACAGCTGCTTAAATGGGTGAATGACCAGTAGGAAAATTAGAATTAAATCCTGTACTGAGAGGTTCAGATCAGAGAAGCTCAAGTTTCATTGATGTCTGTTGGAGGAGTGCTGTATTTTCTAAAAGCAGAACACTAGTTGCATGTGCATGTCTATGAGAAGACTAGAAAAGATGCTTAGCAGTTTCACATGATAGAAGTAATCAGTAGGGTGTGCTGGTGTTGTAGGATTTCAGTTATAGAATTGAGTTCTAGAGAGTACATCAACACTGGCTTTGCAGGACAAAGTTTAATATCTTTGTAGACAAGTTCAGAAAAGTTCATTTATATAGCTGTGGTGCTTTAGCCATTTACACAGAATTTAGTGCCTGCACAAAAGCTTGTTGGAGAAACAGTAAATAAAAGTTTGCTGAGCTCTATGTTGCCGCAGATTAGCCTGCAGCAATTCCCAGTCAAAGGCATTTGCATCTAGCTCTGTATTTTTACAGTATGTTGAACCAGTATCTGACACTCCAGTGTAGATGTGTTCTCAAGCTGTGCAATTCAACCAGTCTTTATCACTGTTTTCAGCTAAAAAACAGAGATCAGACTGAGCTCTTCCTATGTTATCTGATACCTAAACTATTTTGTGTTAAGGTAGAATTTAATGAGGCAGGAGGTAATTGAACTTTCTTTTTTAATACCAAATGCAAACTAGATGGGCTTGCACTCATCCTCAATTACAAAAAAAAAAAAAAAAAAAAAATTTAAGAATTAATTAACTTACTGAGAAATTCTCCTAAAAAGAGTAATTGCTGTCAAAGTAAATGAAGGTTGAATGCTGACCCCACTCCAGGCTTTGAGGAATAGTACAACTGGGCATCCAACACTCGCTAATAACCAGTGTTGCATCTACCAGGTCACGAAGCAGCACGTATTGCAATTTTACTGCTGACACTGCATATTCATACTACCCCTTGCTTCAGAGGAATCTAGTTTTGTGCTCATATCTGTTTCCTTATTTGGGTCAGTAGAGTTATGCTAAATTTCACCCCCCAAAAAGTTGTGTTTTATTTATCTAAGGAACAGTAATTTGGAGACAAATGTCAAGGAGCATCAGGTATCAGGCGAAGAACATTCATTCCAGGACAAACAGAAAAGATGGATTGTTAGTAAAATTTTGAAATTGTGTCTGTGGCAAAACCCTGACCAAGTCTTTAATGTCTGCATATTAAAAGTGAATATGGGAGATGTCAAGTCAATTAATTAACTAAACATCGATAAGACCTTTAGAGCAGCCTCAGAATTTTTTTCTTTTTTTCCCCTGAAAGAAAACTTTCAGAAAATCGCACAGATGTAAAATTGTATCATTTGTGATAAATCTGAAAAAATTCTAGTTGGTATTATTTGATGTTGGTAAAACACCACAGCTGGTATTCATCCATCTTAAATGTCTAATTAATCTGTTCTGTGTCTCTGTTGCCAGCATTTTTAAGTGCCACAGTGAAAGTAATGACAAAGAGCAGTTTACTGATGTGGGAGCCAAATGACTTTTCTCTGCTACAGTGTGGCAAATAACCAGAGCTCTCATTGAAGATTAATAGTGCTTAACTTTGCTTTCCAGCTCTGTGTGATCAACACTACCCTTGGGATACATACTGTTTTAAAATACCAGGCTTTCTTATGCCAATAACTTTTTTTAATATGTCTTGCAAGAACACACCAAAGCCCCATCATGTCTATTCTGTATTATTACAGCAAAAGCTTTTAATCTTTTTTTTTTTTAAGCCAAATGATGTTTAAACATGGTATAGAAAACACGTTTGCATTGTAAACTGTTAAGTGATTTTCCTTTTTTGGTTTTCTCTAGAATACATAAGCAAGTGTCAGGCAAAACACACACTCAGAATTATTTGCATTGATATATAGTAAATTACCTGTTAGGTCTCCATATTCTGCATCTTTCTTTATGATGCAGTAAAATGGGATACATGCTGTGTGAATATTTATTATGTTTCAAATAAGTTTCCTTTGGAATGAAAAATAACTTAAAAATTATTTTTACTGTACTTCTTAAGGTAATGCCAATGACAATGTTGCCATTTATTTTACTCAGAATTTTGCTCTAGAACTTCTATTATATATTAATATATTTTTATAGATTTTTTTTTGTATGACCAAAAAAGTTACCATGAACGGAATGTTGCCATGAGCAGAAACAGACACAGTTTAAAGGCACAAATATCTTCATGCTTTGAATTTTTGCACGAAACATCAACCCTGTGTGCAAGCTTTCAAATTTGTAAACTTGATGTTTTTATATTTTGCTTCCAAAGTAATTTTGCAGCTTGCTGTTAGCAAAATACTTAGGGCATGTCTGCCTTATCAATTTAGTATTTATCAGTATTTAACTCTGCCCAGTGTAGAGGCCTGGATGTTGGCAGGGATTAAAACAGAGGATTAATCCCTTTGTACTTACTTTAAAAGCAAGGAACACCAGAAGCTGAGTGGTGTCTCAATGTGGTATGAAAAAACAAAGTGCCATTAAAGAAGGTGGTCTCTATTTTCTCTGTTCCTGCTATCATCAGAAGCACGAGCCTCATGACCCACTGTGGCAGTCACACAGCTGGAGATGCCTTGAAAACTGTCAGTACAGAAAAGAATCCTTTCACTGAAAACCTAGAAGGGACAAAAATGTATTTGGTTACGCTTCAAAGACATGAAGGTAGATGTTTGAGGTTAACGAAAAACTAATGGGATTATCTTTATATTGTTCTGGGTCACTTTTTTTTTTTAAGTTGATGTTTAGACAGTGAAGGATTTATTATAGCTGCGTGAGGAGATGGGGTTCTCTAATGTTTTTCCTCCATAACATTCTCCCATTGCCAGGAGACTTTACAACTTGGCCTGATTTTTTTTTTTTCCTTTTTTTTCCCCAAAATGTCTCAATGACTGCAATTAAAGAAGACAGCTCTTGGAGAGCAGAGTCATTTTCACTTTGATGAAAAGTGAAACTTCTCCTTCCACTTAATTATCTGCAAGTCTCTTGATGGAGCTGTGGTTACTGGCCGTGTCTCTCGGAAGACCTTTTGCTTATAACCGAGACTCACTTCTGTCTGCTCCCTTGACTGCACAAGCAGTGGCATGTTTTCTCTGCTCGGCCTTAGTGGGCATAAATACAAAACTGGCTACAGTTCAGGAACAGCTCTTCCTTGGGGTCACAGTGGGGTCTGCCTCCACCAGAACTTTGTGGCCATCTCTGAGCCTGTGGCAGCTCCAGCCCTGGCGCCACAGGCACCCTGGCCACGTGCACAGCAGCCCGCGGCGGGGGAGCCCCCGCTGGTCAGGAAGCATTACGGCTGTTGCTGCCACAGTCTAGTCACTGAAACCTATGTCATTCTCTCTACCTTTTGTTTGCCCATGCAAAGGTCATGTTCCTCTCCCAAATCAAATTTTAAGGCTTAAAATATTTTCCAGTAAAAGTGACTTCCCTTCCAAAATAATGTACAAGCCTATTACCTTAAACAACGAGCATCTGCATGACAAAACACTTTCACCATTAGAAATGTCTGAGTGAATAGACTACACTTTAAATGCTTCTGAGATAGCGTAGCATCCCCGACTTTCAATTTGAAACTTCAGACTGTATTAGTAAAATTAGGAAGGTAGACTAAAATATATGCATTTTTATTATGTTAAAATCATTTATCTTTGCATTCTTGTTTTTATAGACTCTTCTTGCAGAATGGCAAGGGCTTCCCTCAGATGCATTAGACATACCAAGCAAGCAAAGCAATCACTACTGTTGGCAACAGAGGGCACTCGACTTTCATTTCTAATATGTTTTACTGAGGGGGAAAAAAGTCAAGTGTGGTCCATTGAGTTCTTTCACTTTTTCCTTCTCACACTTGGACTTGCACTTCCTAGACTTTTATTCAAACTCTCATATTTTTTTGTTGCATTTACTTTAAGTAAAAACGATTAATCTAAAGAAAATGGAATACATGATGTTCTCTTGAAGATGTTATTGTGTATGTATCTTGAGGGGTGAATAGGACAAGCTAAATATAGCAAGCACTACAATATTGGTCTCAGTGGTGCATATGTCTAGCTTGCAAATTTGTAAACATTTACAAATTTACATGATTGTTGCTGGTAGTAGACATCATCATTTCCGTGCTCAGAATTCATTACCATTACATCTAATCATCTTCAGAATCTCCAAAGCAAAACTCTTCATACAGGCTAATAAGGCTTTAGTAGATTTATGTTACACTTAGACTGAAAGTTCAAAAATAAAAACAGGAGAAAAACATTTTCGAGCTACTGTCCCCTCTTATCTAAATGCCTTCTTATGTAAACATACTGGAGCTCAAGAAAATCATACTGACCATTCCCCCTGCCTGCAAAAGAGGTATCACATGTCTAAAGTTCGATGGAGAGAGGAATAGAGAAGGTGCAAGCATGTACACTTAGGAGCAGTGCACCTAATCTCCCTTAAGCTTTCTACATCTCTTAAACAGATCCAGCATATCTCCTTGTGTCGGTGTCACATCATGTTAGCTGGTGAGGCTGAAAGTCAGGGAGTACCTTGTCTAATCACCAGCCCAACTGCACACCTGCACCCCTCAGGTAGGACCTCGTGAGCTGCTGCTCTCCCGAGCTGCTCTGTACCATTCTTAAAACTTCTTCTGCCTAAGGTAGTGGGTACATCTTGTGCCTCTCAGACATACATACTTCTTTCTTATAGGCTGCTTTTGACATCAGGAAGTTTGGCCATTCCTCCTATATGTTTAAATGCATTAAATATTTTTTAAAAAGCACATCTCGGAGAAAAAAAGAGCCAAGCCACCAAAACCACAAACAATATCCTCCAAACCCTAAAGTATTCACTTTTGGGCAGACTGCGTCCATCTTACAGACTGCATTCTTGCATGTCGATGTTTCAGTGTTGGTGATGATGAGCTGGCCCTACCCCAGTTCTGTAAGCACTTATACTTTTGCATATCACTTTCTTTATTATGCTTTCCGATATCTGTATTGTGTACAAAGACTTCAGGTTCCTTTGAGGGGTGCACTGATGGTCATGATTTTACACCTGGATCAAATGCAACTTTCATTGAGGTTAATTTCTCTAAACCACATGCCTGTATTTTAGGTCCTACCTTGCCATGAAGACAGAATAAATAACATTATGAACTATGTTCTTATGGTAGAAGGGCATTATTAGCAATAATAACTTGATTTGTACAAGGTTGCAAATAACCATATTTGCACAAGAGCTTGCATACCTGCCTTTTACATGTGAAGGGGCTGAGGCAGATGTCGGGGGTATTTCTGGACCAATACTTCAAGAGTATATATGATTTTTTTACTGATGCTTACCTTGTTCTTTCTCTGATCATATGTTTGGGCTGTTTTGAAGGGTAAAAACTGTCATCTTGCACATTATAGCTGCACTTATTTCTCAAGAGCAGTGTCACAATTGACATATACACCCTATTAAGTCTTTGCTTAGACAGTCAGTAATTTAAAAAAAAAAAATCCTCTTTTTTCTTGCTCTGGAAAGACTACCTAACTTGTTAATCTTTTTTTCCTTAGTTTTAGTATCCCAGTCCAATTAAATATTGATATTCACATCACTGACTTTGCTAATACTTTCACGTTTTTCAAAGATCTACATGACAGGTGTTATTACACAGAATAGCCATTTTTCTTTTCTATCTGCTTTTCATAGTGCATTTGATTGATTTGCCAGTTTAAATCCCATCACATTTACTTCCTGGTAATATTAGTGTGAGTGTATATATTGCTGACTGAAAAATAGGATGCTGTTAATGTGCTCAAGTGCTTAGTATTGATTCTATTGAAATTAAGATTTCAGGGAAAAAGATAAAACAAGTAATTTCGTCTGTTCAGTCCAGTGCAGTTTTTTAAAAAATATATAAGGTTATTGAAAATCCTAAGCTATTAGTAACAATAAAATCCTCTCCATTAAAAAACAAAACTAAACAAACAAAACACCCTGACATTACTTCTTGCAAATAATAATAGTAAGTTGTAATTCCAGTTGGTTAACTTGAATCTGTTGAAAGTTATAAGAACTTAACAGACACAGGTAAGCACAGTTATGAAAAACATATTAAATAAGACTGTTCACCATCTTTTCTATATTTTTGCCTCGTCTTAGGCCTCAGAAGAAATCAATCTGTAAGGTTTTGTGTACAAAATAGAGTATGTATGTTCTATATATTCTATAATCTTAGAACAGAGTTATGTGCTGGATTAAAAAAAAAAAAAGATGATTTACAAATGTGTTGATTTTTTTCCTTTTTTTTCCTTTTCTCTGAAGTCCTCAAAAGTCCTCAGTGATATACAAATTTGCATTTTAAGTCAAGGGCTAGTTTTCTTTGTGAAAAATTCACATAAAAGACACGTCTATCATTTGGTATAAGGAAGTCAGACATGAAAGACATACTACAATCAGGTATAAACAACACAGTATATCACATTGGTAGAAACAGGGTTCTATTATAGGGATGCATTCAACTCATTCATCAAATATTAAAAGTCTATACTCAAAAAGAAGGAGTATTATCTTGCCACCCTGACAGCAATGACTCTAAAACACTAAGAAAGTTCAGACAGATTGCACTGAAATATCTCAATCACTGTCTCACAGATTTTGTAGATGGGGTGTATGCATATGATACAAACCCTAATTTTTTGGGCATTGTAAGGGAGCCATTCTTAAAGGAACTAGTCAGAGCTTGCAGCAAGAGGAAAAGCAAGTCTTAATTCAGTCCTGGGCAATACACAAGGCTGTTGCAGAGAGTAAGGTTTTCTATAACTGACAAATATGCATTTAAAAGTGGTGTCTTCATAGAAGTAAGCAAGACAAATTAAATCCACATGGTAAGATTTAAATTAAAAAACAGGAGCATTGCTGAAAAGAAGATGAAAAAGGAACTCAAAAGAAGAATCAGTGTTCTGTAGCAATGGGCACTTTGGAAGACCCTATTGGAGTCCTGAAGTGAATACACCTTGAGAGGTGTATCACCTATCAAAATCAAAACCTACCTCTGTTCGAGAAAAAAGAGCAGATTAAAATATATTCCCTTAACTAGGTTATGCAAGGTAAGTAAGTTCAGAAGAAAACAATGAAGATACGTGGCAAATATATGAAATATATGGAATTGCGGATTATATAATTGCAAAATGAAAACAGAGATAGAAAGACACAAACACAAAATCAAGAATAAAGACTCCCCCAAAGAAACATTAACAGAGAAATGACCTATGAAGGCAAAAACTTACTTAAGTTCATCAGTAAAGTTTCAAGGAAGAGGTTTCTGAACAGGATTTACTGAAGTACAGTGGTACACAGTCAGTGCTAGAAATCACTTTTTAAAAAATAGTATTAACAGTATAAAATCTCTCTATATAAGATTATCAGATATGATGTTTTACCATCTCATTTCATATGCTTTTTAATACTGAGGCAGCAGTCAAGCAGTTGCTTCTGATATTTTTGCCTACAGGAAAGACACAGCAGACCTTTCTTTTGTCATTTTGTGATCTTCTAACTTCCACTTAGGTCAGCGTAGAACTGAATTGACCTATGCTCTCTGCACTAATTCTTCACACAGGTTAAATGAGTGTTTGTATTCTTACCTGACTCTGTTTTTAAGAAATGTTACATATTATTTTATATACTGTAGTAAGAGCAATGTTTATATCTATTAAAAGAGTTAGGATTAAGTGATGCATCTCCTGGAAGCAGTTAGAACTAAAAGTATGAACTTCACAAAGTGGGAATTATATAAGAATAAGGAAAATGGAAAAAAACTGGTTTGGGAAATTTGCAAGTAAAACAATAATCAGGGAGTCCAAAACACTGGGTTTTGGTTTTGGTGTTTTTTTGGAGGCTGGTGGGTGTGAACATTTTTATGCTAACAGCTCAAAAATTAGTAAAGCAAGCATTTTCCAATGGCTCATAAGGAGGAAACGTGCCAGGGTTCATATAGCAGGCTGCTAGATGATCAAGTTGTAAACAGCCTGTGTTGTAGGGCAACTAAAACACTGCACCTTAAACTGATTTGTAGAGAGAGACTGATGGTTGAAGTGAATGACAACTAACAGAAGGCCATGTGAAGTTGTGCTATCCTTTATCACATAAAACAATACTCCAGTTACTGTTACTTATCTTATTATTAATGTCTCAATGATACAAAATCTGCATCTTGCCTAATATGATGATGGCCTTCATAGTCATGCAAACATGAATCACATCAGCTCATTTGTGAACTGACCCGTTACCACAGAACCCACCACCTCTTCAGCCATCAGTGACAGCAGGCAGTCATGGTCTCCCATGAGGCCTGACAAGTGATGGGGTGAGGGTGCCCATGCAGCTGGTGGTGGTGGTGCTGGGTGAGTGTTGATGATCACAAAGTACACTTTTACAGAGCTGGACCAGGCTCTACACATGCAGCTTCTAGCCTTGGCAGATGGCTCCACCCATGGTCACCTCTGGGCTCTCCAAATATGATCTGCCACAGCTAGTCCTTATTTTGGTGACCTCTGGTCTAGGAATCCCATGGATGTCTGTCAAGTATTTCCTCATTTATCTTGCCATGATTTTATCAAGTTGTCATTGGTTTCCACCAGACAGTGTGTTTCCAAGTTAAACAAATCCACTTAAAAACAAACAGCTGCTTTTTGTTGTTGGTGGTGTAACACTCAACATCACGCTCCGGTTTGTGTGATTGTCTGGGGCAAAGTTAAGTGGTAAGTCAAGGCTGTGCATGCCATCCACAGGAGCTCTCATAGAAGTTTAGGTAACAGCTTATTATCTAAACAAATTGTTTTTACTTTTGCTTACTGTGAGGAAACCTAGGAAGCCTCCTGCATTAACACCTTTCTTTACACAGCAAGATTGTGAGGATCTGTCTTAATTTCAGAAGCATTAGAAGTCACCTCTTCTAAAAGAAACAAAAATACATTGCTTGCTGCAATGTATATCCTGAGAAATTGAAATATAAAACTGTAAGCCATTAATTGATTTGTAATCTGTGATTTATTCCAACCTTATATTCAAAGGAGGGTTTTAATGATGCTAATATTTTAAAACTTCTTTGTCTATTTCTTTATCTGTCAGAAATGGTGCAAATTAGTAGACATGTGGATAAATCTGATATAATGGAGAAGAGTTAGTGTAGTCTTGCAAAGGCAACATACCTCACAATTGCATTAATTCTTCAACAGAATCAGTAAGAATATATACATATGACTGAAACAGAGTAAGTGGGTATCTGTAAATATTTGGATTTTTTTTTCTTAAAAGATGAAATGAAGAAAAGTCATGTTTCAGAAAGCTGCTGTTAGGAAACAAGATAGACATGCATACAGTTTACACAACGGAGGGAGATTAGCAGTGGAGTTGCATGCAAATTTCCTTTGAGATGATGGTTTTATGGTAAAGGGGTGTGGCAAAAGTACTGATGATTCAGAATCATTCAGGTTAGATAAAAACAACCAAAGGCTTGCAGAAGGATTACATGATACTGAATGGCTAGGTGATCAAATGTCAGATAGTATTCAGTACTTGTTTAGAAAAAGAAAAAACAGTTTAATAGTTAAAGCGTATGTCACTCCTTCCTTTTTGCATACTATATGTCCTAAATGAGATGTTACCACTCAGAGCTGTCTACACAGTGAGTCAGATATCTTTTTCTATGAAGTTAAAAAAAAAAAGTCACTTAGCTTTTGACTTTTTCATTGAAAAAGCTTGAAACATGTCAGCATGAAATGTAAGTCCATTTTGAATATTCTGAACATTATGGAACAGAACCTTGTCTTGGGAAACTCTTAACCATGATATAACATAATTAGGGAATTATTCCTGAGCACTATGTGATTTTACATTTGTCATATGCTTATACTCTGTTCTTAAGGATTCTGTTCAGGCCACCATCAGAATTGGATGAACTTTGAAGAGCCCTTGGTTTGCCCAAAATAGCGATTCTTATTTTACTCACTTCTAATAATTTCATGCTAATTATGCTTTAAAATATTCAAGGTTTTTTTTTTCCAGGAAATGAGAATCACTTCCCATAGTGAGATACTAATGACGCTATATTTAGGATAACATAAAAATGGCCTTTATAGGCACAGAAATAGTAACCCAAAAACTGGAGGCTAGGTTGAGACTCCATCTGTGACAGAGTAATTAATGCACTCCAACTCACTTTTGGGCAGGTGAGGGAATTCAGTGTATTGCAAGGCAGGAGTAAATGCAGAGCTTAAAGGACAGATGTTTTTATCTCTATGTAATGTCCAGCTACAAGTGGCTGGCCCAGGAATTGGTCTGTGGTGATTTATTCCCTTTAACTGGCCCAGCCCCAAAGCTGCTTGCGCACCACCTCTTCTACTCTTTGCTATCCAAACCAAACGTGTGAAATGCATCGTATCCTTCGTCATAAATTTAAGGAGAGATTCTATAATGTGAGTCTGTGTTTTGATTCAGGCTCAAACTGAGAAGGACTTTGCAGGCACTAGGGTCCAGGTCTGAGAGTTCGAGGTGACTGTGCCTGATGAAGCAGTCTCTCCAAATTAGAGGTCCAGAGTGGAAAGTCTGGCAGTAACTAGCAAAAACTTGAAGGTATGGTAGCCCTGGGTACGGTACATTGTTGTAAAGAAATGGGACAGATGATACAGTGCTAAAAAACTGTTAAACGGAACATAGAAATTGAAATAAACATGCCACTGTTATAAATCTGATTACGTAAGAATAAGAAACAAATCTCATGATGATGAACATCTGAAAAGTGAGATTGCTGAGATTTGAGGTAGAGAAAAGAAAAAATACAACTCTGATGTGTCCTTGAGCCTGCCTGAAGTAACCAATTCAAAATCTGTTTTCTATTTTTCCTTCTCTAAATACTGTAGAAATTAAGGGTAGAATCCAAAATGATCTCTCTGTGTATATCAGAAAATAGTGGAAACGCAGTTAATAGTCTCACTGAGTTCTGGTTGATACCAGAATGCTTCTTAAATTGGTTTGGAGACCTATTGTGTAAGCTTTGACTAAACATCTCCAAACATTAAATGCTTGCTTAAACACAGAAGGAAAAAGAAAGGGAGAGGGTGGAAAGGGGGAAGTTAAACCATCAAAGCAGAAGCTGCTTTCCTCATAAAAATGCACCAAACTGTCTTCTCTGAGAATCTGGGATGGTGTGGTTGTCTTTTTGGTATTAATTTTCTCATTTGCACTTAAAAATCCTATGTTGGATTTGATTTTGAAAAAGTTGTTTGAATATGAGGCACTGTGACTACTATGTTCTGTTTATTTATTACAGTAGATGCTTTTTATTAACTTCTCAGGAAATAATGGAAATACCCTTGAAAACCTCTAAATTTCAGAGCCCTAAGCTATACTCTGTGACCTTCTACACCATGCTAAGCTATTCAGTTAGGTTTCCCCATTAGCCAAAGGGAGGAAACCGGTGTTAAACAAGCTTTATTTTTTCCCTTGTGTTTTTCTAGTTGATGGAAGATGTATTCAGCTTGTGGGCTGACAAGAAAGGTATGTGAAGAAGGTCAAACAGGTTACAAGCATCTTTTAAATTTTATGTTTCCCAATTCTATAAGACCATGAGCAAAAAGTCTTAACAGAAAAAAATGCACCTTCTTTATGTTATTCTTTTACTTCCAAAGAAGAAAAACATATTTAAAACCTTTCATTAGCTGCAGTATCCTCTTCAAATTATCTAGGTCACTTAGGCCCATATACCAGTTAGATATTTTTAGCTTGGTGTTTGTTTTCTACTTCTGGAGAACTATCCTTTTTCTAATTAAGCTTCCTGACACAATTTTTTTTTTTTTTTAACTATATAGGCTGTGCATATTTGAGATTTACAAGCACAAAGTTTCTTATGTCACTGAAAGATCCATGTTTACAATAATCTATACTTTTTGTTGATTTTATTTTTGTTTTCCTGGAAGGAGAATACTAGAGGACAGCATCCGATTAGGAGAAGTGGGCCTGTCTTGGTATGCAATACAGGTCTCCCTGGGTGTACAGTTAGACAAATGATGATGAATCTGTGTGCACGTATTTTCCTTTCTCGCAATATGTCTGCTTCCTTCCCTAGCTGTAAAAGCATCCTGCAGAGACAACTCTGCCATCTCCGAGTACGGACTTTGATGAATTGATCAGTGGGGCACAATACAGAGATCTCTGAGCTGGGGTCAGTCATAATAGGGGTGGAAATCAAAGCTGCATAGCTATTTCGTGTGCAATCAAGCTAGTTGTGAGGCAGCGTACAGCACAACATAACTGTGTCCACGTACTCTCCTGGAATGGGAACGACGCTGGCTGGTTGTAATATATGTTGTAGTTGCGTAGATGGGGCCAAACACAACAGGCGCCCAACTTTGGTTATGATTATCGGGTATAGCTTTGATGCAAGTATGGAAATATTCATACCACCTAGCACTGGTTGTGTAACGTTGCCTAAGCAGGGCAGAAATTAGCAAGCTAGTCTTCCTAAGAGTCCTGTAGAGCAGAATAGAGGAGAGAGATGAATGTATTATTTCAGAGGGAATTGCTTAGTCTGAAAGCTTATGATAACTATGGTAATATAAGGAAATAAAAGTAGGAATCTTCTCTTCTGCTACTAACTGCCAGTGAAGAATGCATTATTTTGTGAGTAACTGTCTTACTGTTTGTGTGACTAATGAATATACTGGTGGCAGAATATGATCTTGTGCATTCATGAATTTGCCTTTAGTTATAAACAGAATGAATGTATAAGTAATATAAAATTACTTTATTTGTTCCATACAAATGTTTAATTGAATTTTAATATTTTAATTCAAAATGGTATCACATGCTTCATCTAAACTGAAAACTGTCATTCATTGTTACATATCTTATCTACTAAACGATAGTGGGAAAAATTGTGAAAGTAATTGCAATTTTAACAATGTGTGCATATGCAATTTTATATTATTTTAAAAGCTTATACCATAAACTGAAATCATACTGTGAAAATATCAGAAGAGAATAGATGTATTGCATATTTGGTCTGCTTTGCAACTGGTGCATTGGATAATATATGGGAACTATATATGAAGGTCTCAAACTAATAAGAAAACTGTGGAAAATACTCCATGTAATTACAGTTTCTCCCATAATAAAGTTAAATAAGTTTTTTTACCTCTGTAGAATCATTACATTCAGATGATCATAGCACAGTTCACATTTTGAAAAGGGAAAGAAGCATGGTTTAACATTTCATGATGTTATGGTTTGCTTTTAGGATGATGTGTTCTAGTTTGTGTCAAATAATTTTAAGGTATTTGATATACTTATAATAAAAAATATATAATAAAAATATAATATAATAATAAAAACACCTTCTCACGAATTTTACAAAATAGTGGGTCATTGTTTCAAATGGTTGTTTCATATGACTTCATAATGTGAGTTACAATATGCTAGAGATAAATTTTGAATCTGTTACCTGATGAAAAATAAAAGTTTCTTTAAATATTAAATGCAATTCCAGCATAGAGTCAGATTGTTATCTTATTTTTAAATTAAATATTCTTAAATTTCTTAAATGCCTTTGTAGCATTCATATTTGATTTTTCATGAAATTTCAGAAGTTCAATTATTTTGGGAAAAGCAAAACCATAGGATAAAAAGGAAAAGCCAATGAGAATATAACTGAATAAAACTTGATTATACTGCAGATTTTGGTCCTGCAAACATACTTGCTCTATAAGTGTTCTTTGCACGTAGTAAATGGCAGAATATGTATGTATTTGGTGAATTAGGATTTTGAAGTGTATTACAATATTTTACATGGATTTTTCACTTGGATTCCATTAGTTCAATTTCTTGGGTTATGTTTTTCTCACATGTGCAAATGTTTCTCAGTTATTTTGATAGTGACTTTTGCCTATGACAAATAGTTCATCATGAAACTTATTTACTAGCTATTTTAAAATTCCCTATGAAATAATAGTAGATGCTGAACTTAGTTTCTCCCAGGCTATAAGACGACAATTTAGATGCTCATCAGAAAGATGTGAAGAATTGTAGTTAAATGTCTTCAGGCATTGGCATGAAAGAGAAATGCTTACGTGGTTTTGAGAGCACAGAAGTACCTACTAAAATAAAAAATGAATGACTACAGAGTGAAAATTGCTCAGCATAAAAAGGCCACATTTAAAATAAAAGAATATGCATGTCCCTAAAACCCTAGTTGAAATACGGGAGAAGCTGTGAAGTCTTGGTATTAAACATAATCTTCAAATGTGTTTCAATATTGTGTGCGACTTTTGTAAGTCTGTTTCCATGTTATAATAGATCTCAAATGAGCTTAACCCTTGTTTTTCTAGAACAAAGCTTGTTTTCATTTTAAGTTTGCCTGGTGTTTAAAATGAATCTGAGTGAAAAGCAAAAGGATAATTACTTCCAAGAGAGTTGTGAATGAAAATGAATTGGTGTAGCATGGAAATCTTTTAAATCGGTCATCTGAGATAAGTTTGGTGGCCCCAAGGTTAGTATATTTTTCCTGGAGCTTCAAGTATCTGGCTATGGGCTAGCATTGTATATTGCTCACTAGATAAAAACGGAAGAGGATCCTGTGGTCACTATTATGCAATACTGCTGCCTGTCTGACGAAGGGTGCCTAAATCTATCATGGCAACCTGTAATGAAGGAAGAATACAGCTTGCCCTATCTAGTTTCAGTTAAGCTAGAGCTATTGCTTACTGTTCCCCATTGTATCTTTGGTATTTTCTGAAATTAAATGTCTGTTGTGTTTGTTTCATTTTCTCTTGAATGGAGACATTAATTTCTGAGTGTGTGTATATACACGCACAAACTCTGTAACATGCATATATAATTGTTTCAACATTCCCTTGTTTTGCTATGCGAGCCCAAAAGACACTGAATAACTCAAAACTTGCTTTCAGAAAAGAGACAATATGTTCACACTGTCATTAGTGAAGAAATATATCACATCCATAAAGCTATGTGAACTTTCATGCCACTCTGCCTTCAGTCATAAATAGACTTGAGGTGTTCAGAGGGTTGTCAGCTGAGTTGGAGAACCTGGTAATCCTAGCAATTGCAATGCTGATGTTCTTCTGAATGTGTATGCTTGTACAAAGTATGGATGCTCTAAAACAATATCAACTGATAGAAGGACTTCTGGAAAAACCTTTCAGTCTTTGAATTGTTTATCAGTTTTTTTTAAAGCCGTTATCACCAGAGCGATGAGGAAAATTGCCTCATCCAAATTACTAAATAATGGACAATAAAACTCTTTGCGTGTAAAGACATTGACTCTCAATAAATTATTAAATACCAAGCTATAAAACTTTCCAAAAGTGAAGAGATTGACTCTCAAATCGTGAGTCTCAAATTCATGAGATACATGAATCAAAGTGTTCAATAAATCAATTACAGTTGAGTGAAATATTTGGGGACCCAGGTAACACTGTATCATTGTTGTAGCTGATGATGTGAGTCAGTTAATGATTATCAAGGAAAACGGAGTGGTGTTGATACTAAGAAAAAAATCATAGACTGAATTCATACTGAAAAATGTGAGCTTTCACCACCAACAATATCAGGGTGGTCAGTGTTTCAATGCTGAATGGCTTTATCCATGATGGCTTGAAAATGGGCAGTCAACATATATCTAAATATGAATGCAAGCAGAGTTTCAGAAGACTTTGAGGACAATTTAGCCCCTCTTCCAAATAATTGATACCTAGATGCTGTCCCCTATACTTGGAGATCCTTCATCTTACAGTACAAAAAGGATTTTTCTAGCCTTATCTCATTTATTAATGTGCAATCACACATGTATTAGGGACACATGTAAGCAATGTTCTCAGCTGAAACAAAGGAAAAGTTACAGAGCTGGAAATGTCCATCTATAGGCATTTCAACTGTACCTTCAGCTCACTATTCCGAGTCCTGGGAGCTGCAAGGGAGAAAAATAATGCCTTGTTGTCTAAGTTAAAGTCCAGCATCTTTAACTGCAGATTGGTACCCTGATGTTTTGATACAGGAAAGAATGTCATGATTGCATTTAACTACAGCTTTGCAAGCAGCTTTTGGTTTTGTTTTCTAGAAAAAGATTAATATAATTGTCTTTGTGGTTGCAACAAAAAGTGAGGTGCTATTGTGCTTAATGCTGTACATTCTTCTACCTCCTTGAACCCCGAACCTAAAGGCATCCCTACATGTTTTATTCTGTCTTCATATATCACAGGAGTTTAAAAGTCACCTTCATGGAGCTAAACACTGTAGATAAAACACTTTTGTTTCACAATCTAACTTTCTAACTTTATATATATATAAACATATACATATATATATATATGTATAACATAGAGAATGCAGGTGACTGAGGCACCACTACTGCCTCTATCCCTTGCAATGACAGGGCAGCAGTGAGGTCTAGGAGTCCTAGCAAGAAATGTAGTTTAGTTCGGCTGTTTTTGAGACGGGACATGGGATTGGAAAGTGAAATTAGTTGTCTTATGATCAGAGGATGACAACAAAGTCTGATATCTGTTTCTGCCAATTGCAGAAATAGTCAATATCCCTGTCCTGACAACTTAATAATTAGAACAAAACATGACAGGATCAGAATAAAAGAATGTAGTAGTGAGAAATTATGTGAGTCACTTCAATAACAGTACAAAAAAAAAAAAACAAAAACAAAACAAAAAACACAGAAAAGCAACAAAAAGCAAACAAACAAAACAAAACCCAAAAATTGAAAAACAGTCTAGTCTTGTGCAAAAATAGATGTTTCCTAATTATCTGAAGGCTCTATGTACATTTTTAGTGGATCCTCCTTCTGGCTGCATCAAATATAAACCGCAGGTTTTTGCTTCCACAGCCCTTTACAGCTTCTCTCTGCCCTACTTGACCTCTAAATAACAAAAGAGTAAACTCCTGCCTGTAATCAACCCATCCTGCCAAGTTTTTCTATCCACTTGTTATATTTCTGTTCTGTACATTTTTGCCTCTTATATCAGAAAAGCTACACATATATATCTACAAGTCCACTTAATTATCATTCCTTAAATCCTTTCTTAAGCACATCTTCAGGTGTTTAGGCATTCAGTGTGTGTTTGTTTTTTCTTTTAACATAATTCTTTTTAGTTATGCATTCTGTAGCTTGTCTGTTGCTTGTCCTGTTTCTTGTCTTATTTTCACGTTTTGCTCTGTTGCATTTTTGTACACTGTTATGTCTTTATTGTTACTCAGGCAGTGAGCTCTATAGGTCAGTAACTCTCCGGTGTGTTTTTTTTCTTTATGTTTGTCCAGTGCCTATCCCAGTGGGCTTCTGGTCCAAGATTGATTCTTAAGTACTACAGTAATGCCAATTAGAATTTTAAATTGGGTATGAGTGCTCTTATATGACTCGTAGTAGAAGTTATAAATATTGACCTTGGTACCTTGTTTGACTTTGTCTCAAATAATATTTTCCTCAGCAAGCTAGGAAAGCATGGGCTAGGTGAAACCGGGATAAGCATGCAAGACTTATTTTCTAGCCCAGTTGTGTTAGAAAGGATATACTGAATGAGGCTTGCATGCTTTTTTCCATTATTTTCATCAGCATTTTGAACAGTGGCAATAGAGAATATCAATACCAAATGACAGTGAATTTATGGCGATGGGGGCAACTAGCAATTTGGAAGGTAGGGTAAGATTTGGAAGGAAATACATTGTTGCCAGTTGAAGCAATGGCCGGGAATAGACTGACTAGAAACTAGCATAAAGCGTCAGGCTTAACTAGGAATGAACAAGCACAGGCCGTGGAGTGACTGGCGATTTGCTGTGCAGCTCAAAAAGCAAGAAAGGCAACATCACCATACAGCTGCAAGTAAGGCTGTCCCTGGAACGCGTATGGAGAGCTCTCTCTAAAAGCACGTGTGCATTCACTGAAAACGAGCTATTATCTCTAACACACCGTGACAGCCCAGTTCTGTGGGAGGGCCGCGGGGCAGCTGGCGCAGCCCTCCGGGCTGCTCCCGGGCCCTTCGCTGAGGCGCAGCCTTGGGCCTGCTGCCCTCTCCTGGGCTGGGAGGGAGTCGTGGAAAATACTCATCCCGGATTGGCTGGCGTGTCCGTAGCTGGTGCCTCCCGATAGGCTGGGGCTGTTGCTGGGGCTCCCAGCCTGCCCTGGGGGAAGGCAGGAAGGTGCCCGGGGCGGGGGGTGAGGAGTGGTACGGGGCACCTGGGGGGTTTTACCCCCTTTTGGGTGGAAGGAAGCTACTTTTATACCCAGAAACTATAAGCACATAGTGAGAGGAGGTGTGACGCCAGGATGGCGAGGAGCCGCACTTTGTGTAAGTTTTGATGGTATCAATATTAATCCTTAACAGAGAGGATTATAGACACTGTTTATTTATATATCCATTTATAGATACCATTGAATCACTGTAAATAAAACCAGGCTGCAAATACGTGGCCTGGTGCTTCCCTCCTGTTTTTTAATCTGTAGCAATCAATTCCTCCTTGTAATGCCCTTCTAGCCTTGAAAGTGGCATGAAAAATAGTCCGTAAAGCCATGTTTTGTCTGTTCCAATGTGCTGTGTGCCTTGCTGTGCATACTCGGTGAAAAGGAGATTTCTATGCCTTCCTGTACATACTCAGTTAAAATGATATGACAATGGCCTAAAAACACTTTCCCAAGTTGACTGGGACATGCATGCAGACATAATGTGAAATCATACTTTCTGTAGCGGCCTGGGAGTGATAGATGAGGTCACAGAATAGTTTGGTTTGGAAGGGACTTTAAAGGTCATCCAGTCCAACCCGCCTGCAGTGAGCAGGGACATCTTCAACTAGATCAGGTTGCTCAGAGCCCCGTCCAACCTGACCTGGAATGTTGCCAGGGATGGGGCATCTACCACCTCTCTGGGCAACCTGTGCGAGTGTTTCACCACCCTCATTGTGAAACATTTCTTCTTAGAAGAAAATCTTCCTAGATCTAGTCTAAATTTACCCTTTTAGTTTAAAACTGTTACCCCATGTCCTATGGCAACAGACCCTGCTAAAAAGTCTGTCCCCGGCTTTCTTCTAAGACCCCTTTTAAGTACTGGAAGGCTGCAATAAGGTCTCCCTAGAGCCTTCTCTTCTGTGGGCTCAACAACCTGTCCTGGTTTCAACCAGGGTAGAGTTAATTTTCTTCAGAGAAACTAGTGTGAGGATATGTTTTGGATTTGGGATGAGAAAGTGTTGGTAATGTGCTGATGTTTTGAGTTGTTGCTAAGTAGTCAAGGACAGTCCAGCTTCTGGTGCTGGCCTGCCAGCAAGAAGGCTGGGGGTGCACAGGAAGTTGGGAGGGGCTGGGACAGCTGACCCAGGCTGGCCAAAGAGATATTCCATACCATATAATGCCATGCTCAGTATATAAAGCTGGGACGAAGAAGGAGGA
>NW_010515396.1:0-4896 GCF_000687285.1 Phaethon lepturus | reverse complement strand
TCTGGCCAAAGAGATTATTCCATACCATGTGACATCATGCTTGGTATATAAAGCTGAGGCAAAGAAGATGGAAGGTGTGGAGGGGGGATGTTCAGAGTGATGGTGTTTGCCTTCCCAAGAAACCATTACACGTGATGGAGCCCTGTTTCCCTGGAGATGGCTGAATACCTGTCTGTCCATGGGGAGTGGTGAATTAATTCCTTGCTTTGCTCTGCTTGCGTGCATGGTTTTTGCTTTCTCTATTAAACTGTCTTTATCTCAAACCATGAGTTTTCTCACTTTTACTCTTCCGATTCTCTCCCCCATCCCACTGTGGAGGATTGAGCAAGCAGCTGCGTGGGGCTTAGCTGCCAGCTGGGGCTAAACCATGACACAACCCCAACTCTTTCAGCATGTCCTCATAGGAGAGGTGCTCCATCCCTCTGATCATTTTTGAGGCCTTCCTCTGGACCTGCTCCAACTGGTCTATGTCTTTCCTGTGCTGAGGGCTGCAGCGCTGGATGCAGAACTCCAGGTGGCATCTCACCCGAGTGGAGTAGAGGGGCAGAATCCACTTCCTTGACCTGCTGGCTACACTGCTTTGGATGCAGCCAAGGATAGGGTTGGCCTTCTGGGCTGCAAGCACACATTGCTGGCTCATGTCCAGCTTTTCATCCACCAGTACCCTAAGCCCTTCTCAGCAGGGCTGCTCTCGATCCTTTCATCTTGCAGCCTCTACTGATACTGGGGCCTGCCCCAACCTAGGTGTAGGACCCTGCACTTGGCCTTGTTGAACCTCATGAGGTTCACATGGGCCAATTCCTTGAAATGACATGTTTCAGATAAAATATACATGTGTTAGGTTTCTTATGAGGCATAAAGAAGGTTATTCTATCCAGAGAGCCCGTTGTGGTTGTAGCATGGTTAAAGCAGACTATCTGCCATAAGCAATGCCTTGAAGGGGTACACATGTTCTTGAGCACTGGGCTTGGGCCAAGGGGTGCATCGCTGGTGGCTTTCCCGTGTGGCAGGAGCATCTTGTCAGCTTAGCATAAATCACGGTGCCCTGAACACGGACTTAGCAGGTGGTTTCCCCTTGGCCTTCCCTGGAGAGTTCTTTGATGCATGTGAGAAACGATGTGTGTTTATCGAGTGCTGTGTTTTTTTAAACCTTCAGAAATTTGGTTTTTGGGAACCAAATTCTTACACCTTCGCTTCAAGGAATTGACCTAAGTGAGGAGACTGCGTGCTAAACAAGCCTTCACTAAACCAACTGTTTTGGTTATCTATTTGAAGGGGAAAGGTCAGATATATAGAACAGTGGCATGGAAAGCTGTGAAAATAAAAGTTTATTGTGCAAAAACTTAC
This sequence comes from Phaethon lepturus, assembly GCF_000687285.1. Lineage (NCBI taxonomy): Eukaryota > Metazoa > Chordata > Aves > Phaethontiformes > Phaethontidae > Phaethon > Phaethon lepturus. The sequence goes on along the minus strand of NW_010515396.1, from coordinate 3,549 downwards.
CAACTTCCTGCATCAAAAGACAAAGTAGGTAAAAGTATGGTGTAGTCTGTTTTAGCTCCCTAAAAGAACCCACCATTAAGAGAGGAACATTTTATTTTGGTTTTAAAGTTCTTTTTGCAAATTGGGTACCATAGTGTTTTGCAGCAGACACTAGTTTCATGATTCTACTGCAGAAACTGAAGTGTTTGGTATTTGCCATTCAGCTGTTCTGACAGGGAGGAGTCAAAACCAGGTATAGGTATGTGTTCAAAATTCTGATTTAAAAAAAAATGTGTTCAAATTATCTTCTAGACCTGTATTTTTCCTGTCGGTTGTGAAAGGTATGGGCTAGCCCTGGAGCTTCTAGACTTTGAGTCAGACTTTCTGTTTATATAATAAGGAGTAAATTTATAGGTTGTTATTTTAAAAAAGTTTATGGTTCTCTGGAACTATTTATCAAGAGAGATTAGAAGAATTAATGTTGTTGTCATTCTCTTGCTCCTGAACTGCAGTTGTTCATTGGTTTCTACCTTTTCAGAGACCTTCCTGATGCTTACACTACAAAAGAAGAAGAATAAAACGGTAGGAGGCTAGAGGCAAAGGAGAGGCTTTGCATCCCAATGTGCTTCCAACCCCACTTTCCTCCATCTATCTGTGTTACAAGAGTGGGGGCCTGAATGGAGGTGTAATGTTGGTTTCTAACAGAGGCCAAAGAGACTTGAAAAGAGGCCATGGAGAAATTGTAGAAGTTGTGCAATTACTTGCAGTAAAAAACTGATTCTTCCCAGATGTAAGGGCTTATCTATGTTATAGTTTTCACTAAAAATTGTTTCTGTTTTTTCTCATAAATCTGTTGATATCTACCTTGGTATGAATGAATGAATGAATGAATGAAATGTGTGGACAGAAGCCTCAGTAATATATTTTACAACTGTTTTACTGTAGTGGTTTATAGTGACAAGTACAACTATTTTACCTTTAGCACAGCCGTCTGTCTGGCAGGCTAATCCTGCCGAGTTGTAAGAGTGTATCCCTCTGATATTTGTATCCTCCAGTAATCCAGGTGGTGGCAAACAGCCACTGTTTTTTCCCTGGGGATACATCTCACACTGCGTTGTCCAACAGGACTGCTGTAAAAGTTCTGACAGGAACATCTTCTGATTTAGGCCTGTGGGGATAGTCAGCTGGGCACATCATCCAGATTGGCAGTGGCTGGTATTTTTGCTAAGAGTTTTCTTTTCCAGCAATTTTTCTTTAACATAGTGTCTCGCATAAGTTCAGTTCTACTGCCAGGCTGTACAGTGAGATCTCAAGATGACTGCTGGGACTGTAAGTGGGGAGGGTATGCTTTGGAGGGGTCTCCATGGAGGGATTCTGTTTTAGATGAGGTGTTTCTATGCAGAAGACAGTGTGCAGTGGCCACACTTTCTGTTTTTTTCAGGCATCTTCCAACAGATGCAGAGAGGATATGCAAAGCAGGATATATACAGTTTTAACGCATAAAGATATCGCATGTTGTCTAGCACACAAGATGCATAGGATTTATTTGGCTAAGTGGAAGCACTGCTGCTGAGGCCCCAAAGACTCTGGCTTGGCCTGGCAGATGGGGAAGAGTCTGCCCTGCGGCTCCCGGAGGCAGCTCCTTGCTGTGGCTGAGTTGCTGTCTTCCCCCAGCCCCCTTAGCACGGGTGACAGTAACAGCTGGACCTGACCAGCTGTTCATCCCTGGCCAGTGCCTGCCTCCCTTCAGTGTGTTTTCTCCTGTAGGATTTTGTACCTTTCTGTGCTGGTGTTTTCCCTTTCGACTCCTTTAAGTACTGAATCCCTTCTGAGGAGTCCTAATGCTGTCTATTCATTTTACCTCTCATCTTTTGACAGTCGTTTTCTTTGTTTTTTCTCAGTAGTCTAAGTCCATGTGACATAGCTGTGCCACACTGGGGCTGTCCTGTGTACTGCCCAGGTACCTAAATCTGTGATGGGGCTGGGGACAGCCTTATGGCAGAGGCTGCACAGAGAGGGGGTGTACACTTCAGTTGGTGTTGAGTAATTTCCAGAATGTTTTCTGTCATGCTAGACCTGACAGGATCCTTCTGAAACACAAATATTGAAGTATGTCCAAGACATTGCTGGACGTTGATAACAGAACGCAAGGTCTGCAATGCTATTCCTGACCAGACATGCTCTGCCTCCCATTATTTAATCAGGAAGTTTCTGAGCCTTAAGGTAGATTTGAAGAACATGGTATACATAAAAGACCTTTTCTCTTGGCTATCCCAATAAAAGCATCTTCTAAATATGCTGCATAAAATGCTCAGGTCAGAGTTTGTTCCTGATTTTGATGAAAAAATACTTAGTGGTGCCTCAAAACTCCATCTTGTTCCAGACAGACCCTGAATCCCATTCTTTTTGCTTTGCTATTTTAAATTACAACTCTAGGCAGAGGTTGACGGATGTGAATTTCAGCAAAGTTGATGTTTTTGCACAAAGTTCTCTATTTATTATCTCTGTCTTTTTATTATCTATAGCTTGCTGTTACTGATAAAGTTGATACTCTGGTATTCTGGTATTTTCATTTTTAATGATTGTTTGGGGTATTTTCCTGTTTGGGAAATGCTGGTGTAGTGGCATAAAAGAAATGATTTTTTTACAATTTGATGAGAGTCCAAACTGTGGTGAAACATATCCTGCCATCTTCTCTGTTTGTAGAAGATATTGGAAAGGGAACTTAGTGTGGGATTTTATAATGGAAATGAGTCAGAAGGTGGGAGAAAGTAGGTGGTTTTTAAAACAGTATTGTTGAGTGTTAATTTCATATAGCATTGCAACATATGGTACTTAATGCCTTCTTTGCCTCAGTCTTTAATAGTCAGACCAGTTATCCTCAGAGTATTCAGCCCCCTGAGCTGGAAGACAGGGATGGAGAGCAGAATAAACCCCCCATAATGCAGGAGGAAGCAGTTAAGGACCTGCTAAGCCACCTGGACACTCACAAGTCTATGGGGCCTGATGGGATCCACCCAACAGTACTGAGAGAGCAGGTGGAGGAGCTTGCCAAGCCACTCACCATCATTTATCAGCAGTCTTGGTTAACAGGGGAGGTCCCAGATGACTGGAGGCTTGCCAGTGTGATGCCCATCTACAAGAAGGGCCGTAGGGAGGATCTGGGGAACTACAGGCCTGTCAGCCTGGCCTCCGTACTGCGGAAGATCATGGAGCGGTTCGTCTTTAGGGTGCTCACAGGGCATGTGAAGGACAACCAAGGGATCAGGCCCAGCCAGCATGGGTTCATGAAAGGCAGGTCCTGCTTGACCAACCTGATCTCCTTCTATGACCAGGTGACCCGCCTAGTGGATGAAGGGAAGGCTGTGGATGTTGTCTACCTGGACTTCAGTAAAGCCTTTGACAGCGTCTCCCACAGCATTCTCCTGGAGAAACTGGTGGCTCATGGCTTAGACAGGTATATTCTTCTCTGGATAAAGAACTGGCTGAATGGCTGAGCCCAGAGAGTTGTGGTGAAGAGAGTTAAATCCAGTTGGTGGCCGTCACAAGCGGTGTTCCCCAGGGCTCAGT
>NW_010515395.1:37718-40068 GCF_000687285.1 Phaethon lepturus | reverse complement strand
GGACACGGTATCCATCAACGCGTGAACCAAACTTGGTCATTTCTCCAACTTGTAGCTTTCCCATATAACCACAACCAACTCCCTCGGTAAGGGCTGGAAGTCAGCTCTGGCTCTGCTGGCTACTGGCCCTCACCTCGGCCTGCCTCAGGGTAGGGTGGTGTGCGCAGGAGGTTTGCGCATGGCATGTTTTACTGGCTGGCTTTGGATGCACGCGGACTGCTGGGCCAAAAAATGCTTCGGTGGGTGTTAAGAGGTGGCAGTATCCTGAGACTCACGCAGCTCTCCAGAAGGCCATCCCCTGTACCCTCTTGCACAGTAAGAAGCACCCTCCTCCATGAAAATATGAAAATGAGGAGATGTCCTTAAGCAATATGGAGATGCCAGCCCCACCAGACTTTTCTGTTCTTTTTCCCCATTTTTTTGTAAATTGAGCTGCCTTGGAAATGCCAAACCATGCAAGTCTCAGCTACAGTCTGCTGAATCATAGCAAAAACAAACATACGGGTGATCGATATCCTGTGTGTGAAATGCACGATCCAAGAGACATGTATGCCTCTGGGTTCTAGTAACCTCCACAACTATGCGAGCGCTGCTTTTGTGACGCTTGTTACTCTCCAGAACTGCTCAGCCCTACAGCCTCCTCTCCCGCGCCGCCTGCTCCAGCCACGCCAGTGCCGCCGCACGGAGGTGCAGCCAGTGCCTGTGCTCCCGCCACTCATTCTGCTGCTGTAATGGCCTTGCTACTAGGTGGATCTAAACTAAAGGAGAATTTAAAAGTAAAAGCTTTGTTAGGAATATAGAAGTCCATACCTGGTAGCTGCATGAGACCAGGGTAAACCACGTATGTCTGACACAGTTCATCTTGCCTCGCTTTAGCCATCTAAAGTCTCCAGCCTAAGGCAGCTGGCTAATCCCCTGCTATTGTTAATGCAGTAAGCACGCACAGGAGACAATGTGTTTCTTCCTTACCAAGCACCGAAACCAACTGGAGTGCATTACTTCCCATAACGTTATCGCTCTCCGAGGACTAGAATAGGAGCCTGGACACCCAAGTCCTACGTGGCAACAGTCATGGCAGGTAAATCCCACCATAACAGATGAACTCAAGAAAAATTTTCAAAGATTTACATTTCCTTCCAGACCGTCTGTTCACAGAAGGCGGGACACTTCAAGACTGTCCTGTGGAGCTCTTAGCCACCATTAGCAGCGAGTCTGATGATCCCAAATTTTAGGAACAGTGACAGGGATTTTTCAAGGGAGAAAATGCCTTTTGTTTCATGACTTGAGAAGGGATGTGCCCTCCTTCTTGCTAATTGCTGTTTTTCTCCCTAAATTGTTCTGCATTTTGTGGTGGCCATTCATCTCACCCTCTTTGACCAATTACATTTTCAGGAGGATGGAGACAAGGCAAAAACATTTAGGATAAGAGCTCAGAAATACAGCCCTTGCAATAGGGCTAGTCTTGAGGAGTTTCAACGACTCCTTACAAAGTTTCCCACTGGTGACAAATCTGCCAGCTCCACTGGACATCAACAGACTCAGGCCAACAGACATCAACGGGAAGTTTCACATTTTGTCAGCTTAGGAACCTCTGCATAGTTGGAAGATAAGTTTTTTCTCAAAGTAACTGTAACTTCATGTTCAAACATGAAAGATATCAAATTCAAAATCAAATACAAATACACAAGAGGTCCTGATTTCCACTGGCAAAAGAGCACCTTCAGCTCCAGGAACGTTTTGGAGAGCTGCAAGGTGGTGGCCTATGCTGGTATAATCAGGCAGACTTCATAGTCTTCAAAAACAAATGGGAAAACCACATTTTAAAGCTGTTTATTTAAATTGAAGTATTAGCTTGTCTGGTCTGCCACTTAAAAAAACAAGTGTATGTTGGGATTTTTTTACGCCATGATGGAGAGTGCTCCTAACCAGGAGGGAATGAGTCTTTCTACCTATCACTGCAATGCGGCCGCTTCTGGGATGAAACTTGGTAACTGATTAATAACACACAATGGTATTACATCACAGTTTAGGCAGCAAGAGAAGTAATATATCCAATTAAAACGGCAGGGGTAATTTAAACAGGCAGATTACAGTAATTACCCAGGTTGGAATTTGGCCAGGACAAATGGGCTAACACCCCTACCCTAAACAGGAATGTTGCGGGATTTTTAATGACCGCAAATAGTTAAGACTTTGATTTCCTATCTTGTCCAAGTCAGAAGGGGTTTGGTTTTGCTCTCATTTGTGCTGCTGTGTAAAGCCGGAATAAATCCTTTCGGGTCAATGAGGTTTTATGCTGATGTACATAAAATAGAAGTTTGGCCCAGCGTGCTGCAGAGTCCCGTGCTGA
>NW_010515395.1:24495-37687 GCF_000687285.1 Phaethon lepturus | reverse complement strand
GTTCAGCAGAGGCTTGGGGGGACAGTATCTCCTACTGAATCATTAAATCCTGCTGGAGCTTAAGGTATTCCTTGGATAGGTCCCATCTGGCCCTGACCTGGCTTGACCCTACTTAATTTATGAGCTCTGACGGGATTGCTGCTGCCCAGGAATGACAATGTAGTAAGTAACAGACTGCACTCTTAGGCTGCTGCCTTCCCCTTTCCTTATACAAGTCTTCTGTGCTGTGGTACGTAATTAGTAATGAATGTTACCAAGGTGGATTTAGAGTACAATCAGTGGAAATCTGGTCTAGTTCCACCAAACCCCTAAAATATCATCACTGTAATGTAGATCAGGATCTGCCTCATGTTTTAGCCGACTGCTTCTGGCTGCAGTTGCAAACACTGTTTTTGGAAGGCATAAGTGTTAAGAATCTAATGTAAGGAGACTATATAACTTTTAATGAATCAGGCCCTTGAGGTTTATTTTTCACCCATTAGTTTTGGAATGCAAAATACATAGTTAAATTAGATAATAATGCCCCAGTATCATCCAATTATAAATCTTAATATCTGTAAAAGCCCCACATGAAACAAGAGTTCTACATGACAAGCACAAAAGGATTTGTGCTTGACTTTCTTTTAATCCAACATAAACAGAAGAATAATTCAATCAATCAGTTCAAACAAGTTCTACAGCAAAAAATAAAAACTGTTATCCTAGAATGATAAATGGGGCTTTGAATACCATGTTATCTATGACTTTGGGAAAAAAACATCTAAGACAGTATGAGGAAAAGTAAGCACAACAGAACACAGTATTAATTCAAGAAGCCCTAAAACCTGTACCTATATTTAAAATACAAAACTTTTCTTTTAAGGAAAAAAAAAATTACATAAGAGAAGAAACAACAATTTGCTCACAAAATGGATATTACAGTAACGCTAACATAAAATAGATTCCTAATAAGCAATTTTGCAGATGTTATTTCTGCTCAGATCTCATATTGATTCAAATAACCTTTGCAATAATTAGCTGTAGCTCAAAAAAGATAAACAAATCATGAAAATATACAATTGTTCTGGACAAAAGATAGAGAGCACTTCAGTGTTTCTAGCCCTGATCTCCAATTTGCTTATTATTAGAGAAGACAGGAGTAAATACAAAAGCTGGCTATTTCAGCCAGGCAATAGCTAATGCCAAGAAGAGAATGCGCATTCAAAGCTGTCCCAACTTGCTGCCTAATGAGTAGCAATTAATCCATCTTATTGTATTTCAAAATGCTGAAGACTCCATTCACATCAAAGGGAATTTTTCAAGGCTTTTATCATTGTTCATTTAAAAAGTATAGAGCTATCTTTAGCATTTTATAATTGACAACAATATTTTCTTTTTATCCCTCAATACGGAATGTAGAATAATGGATTTTAAAACATGTAATACATGTGAACTGTAGGCATCTTAATGTTTCTTTTTGTCTCTGTCTAATTAATCTTGCACTATGAAAAAATATCTGAAATGAAAGTCTGAGAGAGATGTATATCCTGCTGCGAAGACCTTTACTCTCTATTTATGCACAGCTTACAATCCATCTTTTCTCCTGAATGGACAGAGGTGACTTTGGCTCCCTGTCAGTGCAAAGGTGGGAAATGCTGCAACCTAACACTATGGACTGGTGTATTTGACATGGAAATACAATACCGGAGTGTAAAACTTCTGCTTTGCCTCCTCCAGTCTCTGCATGAGAGAAAATGTCACGAAGAGGAGCCGCCTTTCAGATTTGTCTCCAAGGACAGCTTTATCTGAGCCTCTCTTTCCATTTTCATGAGATGATACTTCTCTAACTTTGGGAAGATTTTAATAACCTCAGAAAATTAAGACTGAAATTTCCAAAATAGAAGTATTTTCCTGCTGTAAAAAGAATTAAAATGTGTATCATCCCTGGAAGGGCTGGTGGGACATTCTCTACTGGTGGTCTTGAAATGCAGCAATAGCATTTACGGGTGTAATTTCTCTTTCTTGCAGGCTAAGGATCCATCAGTCCAGAGCAACTGTAGGCACTTATCATCAAAGAAAAGGGACTTCGCTGGACCTAGCAGACTTTATGGCACGTAGGTGAGATTTCGATCTATTGGGTAAGCTTCAGTAACACTCCATCCAGTGCCATGGGTGCAGATAGCTCTGAAATCCTTCCATCCATTTGGAATTTTGCAGAAGATAAACACAAGAAGATTCATCCAAGTCCTCTCCTCACCATGAACAGGATTCAGACCAAGGAGAGACAGAAAGATCTCTTGGTATAAAATAAACCCAGCCGGTACTTGGGGAACAAGAGTTATTTGTTATACCCTCCATCAAAGTAAAAGACCAGGAACTGAAGTCAACGGGACAGATCAGCCACATCCCAAAAGACTGATAAGAAAAGGCATTATGAAGAAAACCACTAGTAACGGATGCCAGTTGGGGGACAAGAGCTTCCACGCCATGCCCCTGCAATCCTCAAGATCCTGCCCGTGATTATTACAGCTAAAGCAGCGCTGGCACACAGGGAATGACCAGCTTCTCTGCAATACCCTGCCTTGTGCAATACCCGCACCTTGTGAGGTGCGCAGAGAGGATGTCTGGTGGCAAAGAGAAAGAAACATGGGAGATTGAGATGGCCTTGGGTCAGAGCTGACTGAACTCATGGACTGGCATGAGGGATCCCTGCACTAATCCACAGGGTGCTTTCCCCTCACAATGCAGGTAGGAAATTTCCAATGCATATGCTTTTTTTAAGTAGTAACTGCTTGCCTGGATGCCATTAATCACAGGTTTTGCAGAGCAATTGCAAGCACCAGCTCATTGTTAAAAGAGTGAGACTGGCCTGGGTCAGAAGCAGTGCTTCCCTTGGCTGTCTTCTTGGTCACCCCTTCACCAGGCAACATGGGCCGCACCCGCTCCAGGAGAAAGAGACCCCATCATCTTCCTGAGGAGGTTGGCAGGGCAGTCCAGACTGCTGCCAAAATGGTCCCCACTGAAACAATGGGCACTCTTAGATGCCAAAATGTATTCACCTTGTCTTCCTTTCACATCAGTGATGTCCTTCTTAGGCAGTTTTCAAAGGACATCGGACCATACAGATGGTTCAATACAGAAATAATAAGAAAAAGGGGCCAGTAGCATCAACAAAATATCTGGAGAAGCAAGGTTCCATCTTGGGTCCAAAATCAGCGGTTTCTCCCACTTCCAGGGAGTAATTGCAGCTCCCTGGCAGAAAAAGCGAGGGCTCTCTTCTTCATAAAGGAGCTCCCGTACGGCACCTTCTTGCATCAAAGTTTCATCTCTTGCATGTGGGGAGAAAAAGGTCCGTGGGAGGTTGCAACTTCTCCGGAAGGCATCTGTGCGAGGGCGCAGATGTCATGCCATGGCACCTCGCTCGCTGAGCCCAAGAAAGGCAAGAAAAAGAGGAGGGAGATGGGGAGAGCCTGGCTTCTCTGCCCTTTCTGGGCACCTCTCAGGCTAGCGGCCGTGGAGGAGTCACCAGGGCTGCTTGGGGCTCCTGGGGAAGCTAAATCCTTGGGGGCAGCATGAGTAGCCAGGAGCAGGAGGAGCAGCCTGGGACCCACTGGCCATCAAGACCTGCTGGGGAAGGGCTGGGGCAGCTTTTGCCATCAGTGGTGCCTGGAGGGCAGCAAGACCAGGGGCAGGCAAACCTCTGTCACTGGTGTGCACTCTGTCCCTCACCGTGTTGTCATAGAGAGTCGAAGCAAATGGCCCCGCAGAGTGTCAGGGGCGCGGAGGTGGAAGACTCTTCCTGAAGCTATCGATTCTTTGCACCAAAATGGCATCTCTGCCATGTTCTTCTCAGCTCTGGGGGAGCTGCAACCCACTGATGGGTGGGAAGGAACAGCAAGGTCTGAAGCCCTTACAAAATATTTTGTTGCCCTAACAGATCATTCATTCTTCAGGCAACTCCTTAAAATGAAAAATACCTCTGGATCTCTATTTACTGCAAATGGCATCTAGGCTAGAGCTCTCAAATATTATTAAGGTTTAGCTAGCTTCTTTCTTCTTTGGAAAGCTTCAATAAAAATCAGACAGCAGGTGCAGTACTTAAAAATATTTTTTGCTTTATAAATGTCTTCATATTTTAAGCTATTTTGGGCATTCAGAAAGGGAAATATTTTAGAACAGTAAATCCAATATTTTTGTTAGGCTCCTAGGCCTGTATTTCGGTATCTAAGTGGGCTTCCTGATTTTTGTAGCCCTGAGTGCTCACCAGCCCTATAAAACTCCCTGAGAGCCGCTGGTGCTGAGCACCTCTGAAAGTAAGGCCACCTATTTACATACTTAATTTTAGGCATCAAGGATTGACAATTTAAGCTTAAAATGCTACATATCTCTGTATTATTGCACCCTCGGTTAAAAAGCAGTATGTTTAAGTTGTCTTAGTTGTTCTTTACGAACCCCAACTGCTCAGCCAGTGCAGCTAAAAAGCCAGCCACCAACAGCCATACAAGCTTGCCAGCATGCTGCCCACTGCGGACGAAAAACCCAGTGCTTCTGTCAAGGAGGCTTGTTACAAAGCCAGGCTGTTATTTATACGCTGCAGTTCCAGGATCGTGGTAAGCATCTGCAGTGCTCACCGCTTAGTATTGTGAAATTACTTTCCGAAACATTTTGCTTTTCAGCTAGAACAAAAATGTGATTTGTTCTCGTCTGGGGGGGGGGAATCAACAAAAAGAAAAAACGAGGGAAATCAAAGATTTAGAAGTTCCTTTGCTTTTTATTAAAAAGAAAAAAATCAACAGCAAAAACTGCGAAACCCCCTCTTCCACTTTTAAGTAATGTGAAAACAAAACAAAAAGGGTCCCAAGATCTCTGCTGGAAAACTTGGAAAAAACAAGCAATCCAAGAAACCCCTATTAAGCATTTCCAAGAGTTTCTTTTTAGCCTTAGAATATATTTTATGGAAAGCAGGGAAAACAGGGACATGTACAATTCGTCACGTCAGATCAAGCAAATATACTTAATATTCCCTGAACAGGACTCCGACTGAGGCTCTCCAAAGATTAAATGTCAATATTTTACTTTAAAAAATAAAATTTCAGGGAATCTTGTAAATAGTACATAACTTGAGGTGATACTAGATTGTACTCTAGAAACACCTTGTAGTTAGAGCAATCTTGGTAAGCTGTGCTCTCTGGCACTTGGAATAAACAATCCATTTTAAGTATTCTTGATAGCATTTCAAAAGCACAGACAAAAAACATTTGGGAATGGAAAACAATTACCCCAATTACCCCTCTGGAAAAAGCAAAAAAGAAAAAGCGTCTACACAACTGCATAAAAACCCCGTGTATTTAAATACACTCCTAGCACTCATCTGTTAAAAAAAATTAAAAAAAAAAAAAAAAAAAAATAGACTAACGGGTTAAAAATCAGGTTTAGGTGCTGAGCTGTTATAAAGAGTAGTTCACTTTGCATTTGGACAGTGTTAAAACGACGTTTTTAATGTGGATGCTAGTGCAGAAACCGGAGATTAAACACAAAGAGACGCAGACAGATAACCACATGCAGGAAAACGAGGTTACAGGCACGGCAGCACCAGGCGCTCGCCCATCACCGCGGGGAGGAGGAAGGGACAGGCATAGCAACCACAAGCCCAAAAGCAGAAAAGCGCATACCTTCAGCTTGGAATGAAAATCACGAGATTTCCTTCTGGCAAGAACCTGAATGTGACTAGACACCTGCAGGGTAGGGGAAGGGAGGAAACAAAGGAAAAGCCTGTAACCATGGAGATGAAAAGCCCCCTACAACTGGGCAAGCCAAACGTACCTTAATGGCGGCTTGAATTTCTCGAACTTTCTTTCTTGCTAAGACCTGTATGTGACTAGACACCTACATTGTTCAGGTTTATAGGGAAAAAAAAAAAAAACAACAAACAAAAGAAAACAAAAAGCAAATCAAATTTAAAATGTCTATTTTTTTTTCTTTAAAAAAAAAAAACAAAAAAACTTTTCTGAGGGGAGGAAGTTATTTGCATCTTCAGTAAGCTCTGCTGTTAAAGATACCACATTCCCAGCCAGATACCAAGCTCTTAGCACCGAGGCTTAACAATACAGGTCATCACTGCAGTGACTTGATTAAGGGGGGAAAAAAAAGAAGAAGGGGGGGAAAAAAAAGTGTAACCCACCAGGTCGTGCATTCAGCTACAAGACAGAAGACACGCTTTGCAGTTGAACGCAGCCCACGCGCTTTGGTACCGAACCCATCCGCGGCCAGGCCCTGCGCTCTCGCGCGGGGAGCTGACAAGATTTCTACCCCATCTGCCGGGGATGCAGATGCCCACTCTGACCATTTGCCACTAGGCTCGAGACACAGCTTGGCACCGAGAAGTTTTATCCATTATTTATTGTGTTCTGCAGCTCCAATGAGGAGCCTCAGGCTGCATTTTGACCCCAGTGAAATGCTTTAAATTCTGGCACAAACGATAAAACACTGGCACAACATAGGTCCCTGAACCTGTGCTGGCTTCCTCGGTAATCTCAGCATCAAGTCTGCCCCTAAAACATTCATGTAAGTGGGGACCAGTAACTTGGTATCAGCTTGAGTGATGTCCAGGTTTGGCCCATCGTCATTACACTTTGGCAAGAAATTTGCGTAAACCCAGTCCTGCGCTAGACCAATTGTTGGTCAGAAGTTGTTGCCTGCGCAGTGAAGGGTCTGGGCCCAGAATCACACTCCTGTTTACTCAGACATGTACTGAAATCCATGCTATTGATGATGCGGGTTTAATGATGCTGCCCAGCATCGCTCGGTAGCGCTCAGCATCCTACAGCCTTCTGCGCGAGCGTTTAAAACCTGCAGTGATGGTAAAAAATGCTAAAGAGAAACCTTTCATTCTTGTTTGACCCACAGCATACCGTATCAGGTATTGTACATTTTTCCTAAGTTAGCAACAATTCCTGTCTGGGATAGAACAAAGCAAAAGAAAAGGAGGAACAAAGTTTGATTTCCTCCCTCTGTAAGACTATTCCATGACAATAATACCAAAAAGGCTGTATTTTTAGTAGGGAAGCAAACAGTAATGCATAAACGAGCACAGCCCCCGAAGGCCACCTTCCGAGACCCCTTCAGGAAGCAGCTCAGGAGCCAGTTTGCAGTAATCCGGAGTTATACTATTGCCTACTAAGCAATTTTGTTGTCAAACACATAGACCAAGTTTTCACATGTGTTCATTTGTTTTGCTTTCAGTGGGACATCAGTGGTGTTAAAGGTTATACAAGAAGCACAATCGTAACATTTAACTGATCAGTTGAAACTCAAAAGTAACGACAATCAAACTTTTCTAAACACTCAGTCTAAAGTGATTTATGAATCACTACAGAGGGATGTACAAGTACGGAGGCAGAACATTGCCATATGTAAGCCATCACAGCCCTCTTGGTTTCACCGCAGCTCTACCAGCACATGCTGGCCAAGGATCTTGGCCCAAGGTCTGCATTTTGACTTCTGATGCAATTTTAGGATCCCAGCGTAACCCTCAACTCTTGGAGCTTGCATGGGCATAGCAGGGCAGAACTTGGGAATTTGTCTTTTGTTTCAGACTTCTTTGCCAATCTTTCACTTGTTCCTTCTCCACGTGCTTAAGTTTTTCTCCTTTCTCCTGTCTTTTTTCATCCCTTGTACATATGTTGTCTTCCTAACTAACAAAGCACACCACCCAGGGCAAAATATCACCCAGTTCAAAGTGCTTTTTAAATCCAAGTGCTGGCAGCAGGCCATCTTTGTGTGTGCCGACTCAGCATCACCTTTCCCTGCACTACTAAACACGTGTAGCATGCAAGCGTATGAGCCTCTGCCCTCCCCTTTGTCACGCACGTGGATGGGGAGAAGGGGAATCTTGCACTTGACATTAGAGAAAGCGAGGGGACTCTGCGATTTGCGAAGCATTTTGAAACAGCGCAACGGGTTTAGTAACCACCACATAAACTACACAGAGCGTGTGCCTTCTGTAAGGCTGCTGATCACCGTGGATATTATACATTAAAGGATATAGTCATATGAGATAAGTTAATGGTTATGTGATAATCATCTGAAAAAGACTTAAGACTGGTTAGACGTTTATTCTGACTCTGATGAATTAAATCTTAACGTGGTCACAGACCAGGAGCCTGAAGGCTCTTAGGGAAATTTTTTTCTTATTTTTTCATCCTGTAGCAAGTACTGTCCATGAGCTGAGAGTATGATTACGATCAGTCCTGCTAGATAGTTTTTATTTATTTACCTCTCATATCCAAGGATCATAACCTCTATTCTATAAGCAAATTGGCTGGACTTCTGGAAGTTCCATTATTTACCATCTCAAAATAATCATTATATACTGCAATTGTCCTTATAGAGAAATAAGGAACAATGCTTTATGCTTCTGCTTCAACTTTTAATTTTTTTTCCACAAAATATGGGGGATAATAGCTTCATGTACACATAGGTTAATAAAAAATGAATCCTCAAACCACCACTGAAATGATGCACAACATAAAAAAAGGAGTTTTAAATATTTTCTAAACAGCATGTATTTAATCTGAACAGTGAAGTCAATACATCATCTCATCAGAGCTGAAGCAGAGACAGCCACTGCAGCCAAAAATGCCATGTTGTGTCATTCACTGACATGCATACTTCCCACTGGGTTATTTTACCTGCTTCCTGGTCCGTGTCTTTCCTGTTCTAAGTTTGATGTATCTGGCTATTAATTCATTCCTACCTGAAACAAAGAAAAATTCATGATAAGGGACAAGCAGCATCACATCCATAAACACCATCAAAATACCACATTTAAAACATGAGCTCCATGTATATGAAGCTTATGTTTTCTTACACCTACTCCACTTTTCCTTTGCAAAGTATTTATGAGTATTTTTCATTGTTCATCAGTATTTCTCTTCCCTCTCCTTAACAGACATTGTATGTGCCACATGAACTATCTATGGCTTCAGTGTTTTCCCACTGAAGTCCTGCAGCTGTTTGCAGGCAGAGTTACACCTCCTTGGCCAACGCTGGTGTCCAGGATGATCTCTCCACTGGAGAACCCCCCATGCTGGGGGCTGACACAAGGTCTGGCCTCCTCTGGGTTTTGCTTCCGACTGCGCCAAGTAGTGTTTGCCCACCCGGACATCTGCTGGGAAGATCAGCTGCTCTTGAGAAGGTTGTGTGCCACCCGAGCCGAAGTGCCAATCACCCAGATGTTACGGTTTCCCATCAGCTTTTCTCAAAGTTTTAATTAAACGAGGAAGACAGCAAAATCTATCCTTCCTGCCAGGAAGCACACTGCCTCCTCCACCGACAGAAATCACTGTCCCACTTCAGCAGGTTATCAATCACACCCTTCACTCTATGCACAAGAATGGTCACCCTGCGGTGCCTAAGTTCCTGCTGCAGTGAGGCTGGTCAACACAGTGGTTTGTTATTCAAAGCTCTATTTCTCTTGGAAATGTATAGTATTTCCAAGTTTCTAAAATGGCTACTTGACTCTTCTTCAGTCACACATTATGCTACCTAATACAAATGAACATTTCTTTCCAAGTAATTTCCTTCCTAAATATTGCTGACATGGAAGATAACACAGTTTTATGTGGTGCCTTGTTTATTTTCACTGCATATTATGTTACTTCTCCATGAGTTGTAATAACTTATTGAACAAGTCCTAACTTATGGAGTTATTTGCATTCAGCACAGGGGATAAGCAGCCTGTGTGTAGAAAATGAGAAAACTGATTTAGCAGCAAGCTGAAAACGGGGAGGTTAAGAAAATAACTTGTGACACACCAAGTTATTTTAAAGTGGATGAGTACATAGCTGGGGAGTGCAGAAAGTTATTATATCAGCCCAGGACTCAAACTTGTTCAGTTTGATGCTGTTGGGGAGAGACAGGGAAGTTTTGAAGTAGCCTGCCTATGTCTGAAGGGCATTTTGTTGACTGGAAGATTGAGTACAATTAGTCAAACTAGACCTTTATTTTCCTTTTTGTTTTGGTTTGGACTGTGTGCCAGGTTTCCCGCAATGTGCCACTGTAATGGCAACGAGAGGTTTGTAACTCTTCAGCAGGTCTCTTCAGGACAAACTTCAAGAAGTAAATTTTGTGTGAGCAAACAGTTACACAAGTAGGCAACATTTCTGCACACAAATGAGGGATTTCTGTATGCAAATGCAGGAGCAGCTAGTTACTTAATTTCACAAAAGACCTCGTCTTTTGGCTGGACAGAAGTTCTGCAGCCTGTCATGCCCGCAAGGTACTTGCCATTTGCAGGGAGCAGGAGCCTTTGTGTTCGGGAGGTGAAACTAGGGAATGCTCAACCTCTGTATCTCTCTATTCTCATGTTCTTTCTCATAATCCAAACAGTTGACTTCAAATATGGAGAAGTGGTTTTCATAGTGGTGGCTGTCCTCTATGTCCTTATGCTGTAACAGCAGCTACCTCACAGTG
Organism: Phaethon lepturus; assembly: GCF_000687285.1. Taxonomy (NCBI): domain Eukaryota; kingdom Metazoa; phylum Chordata; class Aves; order Phaethontiformes; family Phaethontidae; genus Phaethon; species Phaethon lepturus. The sequence goes on along the minus strand of NW_010515395.1, from coordinate 27,235 downwards.
ACAGGACTGCAAATTCACTTGCAGGTGTTGGGCATGGACAGAAGCTACTCTACTCTTCATTAATATCAGACAGAAAAGTTCTACAATGGAAAAATATCATACAGTTTGGGAAAAGGTACTGACAGAGAGGTTGAGAGCCTGAGGCCATGGCAACAAGAAGGGAGAGGAAAAGGTATACAATGATAGCACGTTATACTAAATGTGCTTTTTTACAAGAGATTTCCAAAACTGCCTTGCTCGTTACTTTTCATGCCTCTGCAGCATCCCTTTAATGAGTACTAGGCTAGCAGACAGTAAAGAGGTGCACAAAAATTAAAAGAAAAACAAGAAGATGCATTTCACCACCTGTCAATGGGGAGCTGGAAGGGGTGGTAGCCTGCAAAAGCAGCCTTCAGCGATCCAGTGAGATTCAGAGATCACCATATTCCTGCAATCACCGGTATAAGAGGTGGTATGAACATATTCATATTTCTGAATGCACATTTTGATGCAGTTGGGGAATGTCCCCCCTCCAGAAAGTAACTTCTTTGCATATCTTTAAGTATGTGCATACATTAAGCACCCATAATAGTTTTTTTGGTGCAAAAACCGTTGTCAGGTTGTCCTTAGCAGCAGCCGGTGACTCTGCAAGGTCAATGACTCCATAAGGTGATGTAAAGAACGTGTTGCCATCTCTTGTTCCTCAGCCATCCCTTGCCCATTAAGGCAGTCCTACACAGACCTCAGCCACAATTGAGGAAGGAAGAGTTAAAACTTCTCACAGTTTCACAGTTTTCTTCCCAGTCAAGAGAGCTAAAAAACTATTTTTAAAGGAAAGCTCAGATTCCCAGGCAGCCACTTGACAGGAAAAGCAGCTTTATAAAAAACACCAAGCACTGAAAGTCTAGACTGTATTATTCAAAATACCAGTCAAGTGCTGTCTCCAGTTGAGCCCCAGTCCATCCATGACGTGCTTTGGCTTGAATCAAGGGGGTGTTTCTCTAGCCACTATCTAGCCCAGCAGGGGTATGACTAACAAGACTGTGGTTTTGCAAAGTGATCAATTCCCCTTAAGGTGAGGTCTAGCTGGAACCTAGCTCGAGAATAGTCAACAGAGTGGAATAATTTGACTAAACTTAGAGGAAGGAGGAACTCTACAAGGAACCATGCAAAGTGGCTGACGCAACACCCTTACGTTTTCCTTGCAAGCATGTTTCCAACACAGCAAAGAAACACACATCAGGTTTAACCAGAGCAGGAGGTATTGTAGTCTCACGAGGCTCACTTCTGCCCAGCCACAATGATCTGAAAAAACATAACTTCTTTTTTGGACTACCAAAAAGCCATAAACACAAACATTAAGTACTGCCTGACATATACAAGATAGACATTCCCAACTAAAACTTTACAGCTTTCACGTTATCTACCAAACACTGGTGTTCCTCTCTACCAACTCTGACAGGTACTAATAGAAAAGATCTGATCTCCCGATCAACTAAGGCCCAGAGAGGATTTTAAAGAAAGGAAGGTGTAATAATTCTCAAAACACCCTTTCTTTTTCTTGGGACTGAGAAGAGTCTGAAACAAAAGGAGGCTCAAGGAACTTTTTAAATCGGCCATCAGAAACCTTAGGGTGAAAAATGCTCATTAATAAATAGATTTGTTTTTCTCTAAGAAGAACTCAGCTGCAGAAATACCTTCCATACACACCCTCCCCCCCCTCTCCCTGACATATATATCTGGGAAATTGCCTGGGAGAAGAGGTCAGGTTTGTGAACTGTAAATGTTCAGCTCCTTCTTCTTGTCATCCGCTATGACAGTCTCCTTCGAATGTTTTGGTTCAGGTATCAAAGAGAGGCGTGGGAAGATGCCCGGTCAGATAAAACATCTTCACAGCACAGGAATCTTTTCCAAGGATCTTGAAAAGATCAGCAGAGGACCACGACAAATATTTTATATAGGCTGCTTCTTTTTTTCCCTTTTAAATTCAGGCTGTATCTGTCATGCCCTTCTGTGCTGTCAGTACAATTGCAAACCATAATTCTCCCTGGACTGATGCTGAGGAAGAGGCATTTTACACAGCAGAACATCGTTTTCAAGCATGGCAGAGAGTAAAACGGGTGTTCAGCTAGAAAACAGTGCAGGTGCTAGAAAACCTGCGAGGCTTCATGGGCTGCCAAAGCTGCACTGTGGCCCCTCCGGGGGAACGGCCGAGCCCCCAGGCCAGCCCTGCTCCTGCCAACCAGCAGCACACAGGCTCCCTCCATCTTCCCAAACTACCGCCCCATCCCTGAGGAGCATCACCCTAAGCAAAGGAAGTATGTGGCGATCCCGGACACCTCAAAGGCAACATGGAGGACTCACATTTCTGCTCTTCTTGTTCAAAATAAGTAGAAGCAGCTGCATCGTGGGGAGGCTCCCACCCGCCTCTCCTCAGGGGAGGCAGTTGTTGCTCTAACAGAGGGCCCTTGTGCGGGGAAACCTCCCCCACTAACGTTATTTCCAAAAACAGCCTAAAGCAGCCGAGTATCAGCCCCCACAAAGGTCTCCACGAGGCTGCTGGGTGCCACCCTTGGTGCTGAGCGTGGGTTTGGTCCCACTCACCAGCAAGGCCCCGAAAGGTGAAGGATGAGGAAGGTATAACCGGCAACCCGTTCATGGGCCAAAAATGGTACCACCACCACCTCTACACAGGAGCCACCAGGCCACTGCAGGCAGCTCTACCAGGACCTACGTGAGCTGTGGACATGCCCCCAGCCCT
>NW_010515395.1:0-24453 GCF_000687285.1 Phaethon lepturus | reverse complement strand
CGGTGAGGGCCGAGCGAGCCGCTGCCACGCGCCCCCGCGGAGCCGCCGGCCGTGTGGCGGGCCGGCGTCTTTATTTAGAACATTAATGACACAAATTAAACCTCCGCCCTCCTAGCTCCCAGCAACAGGCACCATCCAAATGTGATAAAAATAGGCAAGTGTGGGAAATCAAGCCGGTTAGCAAATTGAAAACGAGCAGCTAATTTTAAAAAGTTTTCATACTCAGCAAAATAATTCAAGTAACGACCCAGTAGAAAATCCTACCCTTTTCAAAGAATGGTGTACTATGAATTTCTCCAAATTCTATGAGACTGTGGCTCGAAACAGGTATTGCGCACCCTGAGCGCAGTCTGGGGACAGACCTGCACAGACATTTCATCTCCCAGGTCATGCTCACAGCCCTGTGTTCACCGTGGCAAAGCTTCTCAGCGGGTTTTGGCTCGACGAGGAGCCCGCTGATGAGCTCGCGGCACCTCGGGCGAGCGCTCTCCTGGGACAGCCCCTGCGCGCGGCACCGAGCCCTTTGTCTCGCTGCTGAGCGTGGGACGGATCCAGACCCCACCCGCCGTCGCGGGGGCCCATGCGTGGACACCGTCAGCAGGGCGGGCTGGCCGCTGTCATGCGTCAGAAGTTGGCCATGAGGCCTTTGGGCAGCGGGGCTCGCAGCCGGCGGAGGGAGAGCCGCTCCTCCGCAGCGCTTGGCCCCGGCGCTTTTCTGCTCCCCGGCGGAATATCCGGCTTTGGGAGAGCTCGCCTAAAATTTGCCGGTGCTGCTTTCTGAAGACGCTTTAAAGCTAAATTGGCTAACAAAAAGCCTCTTGTAGATAAAAGAGCTCTGCAAGTCAACAACTGGCTAAGCAGTTTAAACCCCTAAGTAAGGCATCCTCTATTTAAACGTTATAGGCAAATCTAATTTAAGCTTTTAAAAATATTATGGGCAGGTGTTTAAGTCGTGCGCGCACTGGGTTTTGCGAGGGCTTCGGAGGGGGCTGGGCGGTGCTTCCCAGGCGGGCAGCGTTTTGTTCAGACAAGCTTTCTGCAGAAGGCCACGTGACATCGGCCAAATAAACAGCATCTGGGGATTTTCAATTACAGACCTTCACCCAGCATGCCTGCACTGTAATCTCTACCAGATGAGGCTCAGGCCTCACTATTTTCAATAATTCACACACTGTGTACACATAACATGACAATAAGGGCATTCATGCAACCGCCTGATTCGCACATCAAAGCTCCCAAATGGCCAGCTGTAAGCATGCTTACTGCTGAATAATTCATTCTTTTCACAGGCTTGAAAAAACGCTCAGCGGGAGTTGGCAAGCTTGTGTTCTTTCCTGTGTGGTATGCTAAACTCAAATTTTGAAAGAGGTACAGCCCCACTAAAAAGAGTCAGAGATCCAACTATTTAAATGTGCATTTGCGAGCTTTCGGATGGGTGCTCAAAAAAAAAAAAAAAAAAAGAGGAAAAAAAAGAAGCGCTACGTTTCCAAGTGGGTAGCGGAGATAAGATGAAATAGCCTACATGTTTTCTGCGGCAGGTGTTTAATAGAAATAAAATGATAAAATTGTTTTCCGGATGATAAAATATTTTTCACGTGTATTACTCCTCACTAAGTATCTTAGATATACCAGAGGCATAATAGTTACCAAGTTCAACAAACTTGAAATTTCCACGTACTTAGCATAAATTTTCTACTGTATGGCAAAGCGGGTTTTAGTTAAGACTAACACATATGAAAAAGGCAAACACAGAAACACCAGAGCTAATTCTGCAACTCCTATTTACTGTTCTCACAGATACGGGTTGAATACCGATTTCTAGATGATATTTTAACAACTCCAAACTTGCAGCTGTGTCTCTGAACGGTGAGGTTGAATACCGATTTCTAGATGATATTTTAACAACTCCAAACTTGCAGCTGTGTCTCTGAACGTTTACCTTGCAAACGGTGAGTGTTCCAGAATTCGAAAATACTTTGGCTTAACACAACAGAAGCATAATTTCTTTAAGAAAAAAAAAAGGGAAGGGGGGAAGAAGGGTCTGCTTCATAATATCACGTTTTCTTGACTGTCAGTCAATGCCAGAACCAGCAGGATCAACTAGTCGTGACCTCTCCTTATAGCAAACACATGCTGCTTACCAGCTGTGGACTGTGTTTTTTACACCCTTTTCTCTATCATTCAGAATGGCTTCCTCCTAATCACAATAATCCCAAAAGTGCTAAAACATATCAATCGTCCCTTAAGCCCTGCCTACAAAAGGCCAGCCGTCCGGCCTTTATGGGCTTGTCCAACAGCAGCTGATACTTCATTCAACTACAAATCCAATTTAGCAGTTACAAGAGGTTTAGCATCACTGGAAAAATATTGGTGTTGATCCTGCACTCTTAAGTCAGCAAATATTCCTTTGCCATATTGTTTAGCTTTTTCTGCCATATTTACACTTCTGCTGGATTTCCCCGAATGACTTCAACAACAGCATTTAACCTCTGAACTGGTAATATTTACAGTTGATCAAACAGTGATTTTTAAAATACGTTTACCACAATTACAGAAACATAAGCCTATTTGTATTCCAACTGTTATGATTCTGGAAATGAAAAAAAAACAACCAACAACCCTAAAAACAAACACAATCATTTAATTCAAAACCATAGAGCACACTTTATGTACTAGTTATGCAGGATGTTATTTATTATAGCCCTTTGGGCAAGTTCATGGCAATTCTTTCACTTATGTATTTTTAATTGCCAAGTGAGCCAATGCAAACACTCCCCCTCCTTTTTTTTTTTCTTTTTCTTTTTTTCCTCTTTAAGCAGCAGTATATGTAATGCCTTAAAGTAAAGAGGGGAGACCCTATCTAGGGAATTTCCTATTCTCTAGCCCAAATCTGTGGGACCACTCAGTTTAGGCAGCCTTTAATAATGGGAATATAAGGCTGGAGGTGGAAGAGAATGGGAGCTGCTTTTCACTTGCTTTGTAGTGAAAATAACCAGCCTCAAACCTGCACCAGGCACAGGACTTCCGTCTCTCTGCACGGGCACTTGTTGGAGGGCCAGGGCTGCCCAGCTCACCCACAGCCAAGGACGCAGGCAGGTCCCCACAGCCCCTCAGGGAATGCAGTGGGGGCAAAAAACCCCGCCACCGAGTGTCTTAGACCTGCTGGAGCTTGATGCTTAACTCTGCACCAAGTCCTTCCAAAGCCAAGGCTCTGTCTCGGAGTTTAGGTAGGGACCACGCACAAAAGTGGCCATCCATCCCGGACAGGACCCGGAGGAGACAAAGACCACAGAGTTCCTAAAATGGGTTGTAAGGGCTGCCCAAGCGGTGTGTGTGTATGCAGACACACACACACAAGATTACAATAAGCCACTTAAGTATTATTATACAGAAATTAACTGCTTGCAAAGTGTACTGTAACTGGGTTGCCCAAGAGGACAGGGAAAAGAAAAGATCCAAGAAACAAAATAACTGAAATAATCTCTTTGGATGCTAATGAGCGAACAATTACAATGACTCATTGAGGTTGTATCATAATGATACTTCCAAAGAAAAGAACTTTTTGTGTATTGTATTAAAAACAACAACAATAAAATGATCCCAGATTGAAGCAATACCACAATTTAATTTATACAGCAAAAGGGAAATGACCTAATAGTAGTACGGAAAGATACTCTCCTCATGTCAAGTCTTAACCTTTTGGTTTTTATCCCAGCTTCAGTTTTAAAGAAAACAATGGAAAAGACCCATAGACACATCTGGTTCAAAAGTCTTCATTGACACTAATGCAATGCATTAGATTCTGTTTGGCAGGTCTTCATACTGGGAAATATTCCACATAAGCAATGTTTATTAATTTTCTTCTTCTGAATTTTTAAAAACACAGACAGAACATTATTTCAAAGAGAGAGGAGTGATCCAGAGATCTCTCTGAATATTCATTAATTAATATTTTGTTAGTGTCAGTTGTCTCAACAAAAGAAGGTTTTACAATTTACTCTAAGCCTCATTTAATTAAAATTTAAATGTTACAAAAAAGCATGGAAATTTTTTTGCTCCCTTGTAATTATATTAATTTCTACTTACTATAAACTGTATTTTACTGTGACCAAAAAAGCATTTCAAAACAAATAGTAATTTTTAGGCTTCAGAATATACAAAAAAATCCCCATAGGAAAAAAAAACCCAAACTTGACCTTTGCCATTTCTCTGGATCAGCTACAGATGTTTAGTAGATTATACAAAAACCTAGGTATCTTTAATCTGACACTCTTTTTTTTGCCCTGCTATGACAGGAACTCTTAGTAACCTATCTGCGAAGACCCCGAGCGACTGCCACATGCATATGTAATTGCTGTGTTATTTTCCAAGGTAGTTGCAATTTTTCAGCGACATGAGCCGTTCGGAAAGGAGAAGACTCTTGCCCAACGCTACTGACAGAAAGTCTGATTTGGACGGGAATCCTTCAAATACACAGACAATGGGCTGGCTGACCTGTCATGCATGATGGATGAGTTAAGGGGATTAAAACCACTATTTGCATTAGAATAGATAAAAATTAGCAAAATAGAATTTCTCAGTAGGTGGCTTTAGTTCTGTTTGTTCTCTTAGGCAAAATGAAGTTCATTTTTAAAGGAATTATGATCATTTAAGTAACGCTCATTTGCGGACGAGAAATTTTGGATGCCTGTTTCCTTTCTATTGTTTATTCTTTACGAAATCCGCTTTAACTATCCCTACAACAATAACCTTTTTCCCCCCAAGTTTAACATCAAAACATTACACAACTGCAATGTTCTAACCGCTTTAAACTGTATGTATATCATAATGCTTACATGTTTCTAAGCCGCATCTACCCAAAAAAGAGTTTTGAGTTCAGAGATGATCAAAAAGACCAAAAAATTACTTTAAATTGTGTATTGATGCTTCACTGAGGTTCTAGGTACGAGCCTGTGACTTAAGAACTGTAAGAGGCAGATGCTTGAAATCCTGCATGTTTCTTTTGACTAGATTCATATTGCACACAACGATGGTACTTAAAAGACTCAGAAATGGCTGCACAAAGTAACGTAATGGAAGACTTGCCTTACAGAACAGCATTATATTGTTTATACAATACAACTTTGAAAGAAATCCATATGAACAAGTCAGCGCACAGAAGTAGGTAAACAGATGTAGAAACTCCAGAAACATCCATGGACCATCTCCCCTCACTCCTGCAGAGAGCAACCGAGATTTGTCTGTCAAGGAAGAGTTGTAAAAGTAATGGAGGTCCCCCTCTTTGCAAGGCTCACACATCCAATTTGCAGAGTAAGCAGCCTCCAGAAAATCCAGTGCATTTTCATAAACATGTCTGTGTACTGCCAAATATGTTTTTGAACTCCTCGCCCATTTTAACGGTGGATGCAGTCAGACTGGTGATATATTCCACTATGCGCTATAGCAGCATGAACAGAAAGCAAAGGTGAGGCATTAAGGAGGTAAATTTCTTCCACTGATGACATTACAAACAGGAAAAGCTGTGACATGATTTCTCAAGTCAGCATTTACTATAATGAGATTTTAAGAGAGCAGGTCACTTCTCTCGCTCAGTGGTGGGGGTTCTGGCCACATCCAGAGACAGTCTAACACAGGTCTATGCCAGAGCCCGCAGCCAGGGATGAGGTCCCACCATACGGCTCCTGGGGAGGGGGTGTTCATCTGCAGGCAAGGGAGGACCCTGTGGGCTGCCTCCATTTTCAGTTCCACAGACCCTGCGCTGGCATTTCATGCAGCTCTTTGCAAAAAATGTTTATTTAGCTTATGAATTATTTGGTGTCTGTCCCCCATGCAGTTAAGATGCTTTATTTTCACAGCAGGTGCAAAGAGGTATTTAAATTTGCATTATGTCCAGGGTATTTGGACTCAGTTTATGTTAGATGACAGCTTCTGACAGCAGATGGGCCAAGTGGAGAAACGTTTGACCGGCATATGAAAGAGCTTGGGATACATCCAACACTAACCTTGGTTTCCAAGTTATTTCACAAGCACAAAGTAACATTTTGTGGAGATTTTATAGCTAACAATGTCATTCTAGCTACAGTACAATAAATATTTTGCTCCAGTTATGAACCCACAAGAGAGACCCACAACATACTTGAGCTACAGGGTAAGTAATTTCTTGCAAACCCAGCCTTAAAACATGCTTAAAATGGGGACTCCTTTAATTCTTTTTTTAGCCTCAAGAAAGACCTGTCTGTACTTCCAGATGTGATACGAACCTGTCCAGATCAGTTGCTCATTCCTGCCTCCCTGCTGATCCCACCTGGGTCACTGATGTTTGAGGTAAAGTGGAGGAGAACAATATCCCTGCACTTCTGAAGGATCCTCAGGACACTAGCCCAAGGGGAGAAAAAGAAACCTTAATGTCATCCTGAACTCAGGTATGAGAACACAACAGGCTGTTAAAGAACAGAAGATACCACTGCTTATTTTGAAGCTCAGCTATGAGACATAGCAATGAAGAGCTGAGTAATCAAATCATACCGTACCATAATGCATTTTGTTTAAATTTGGAAGTGCTTCTCATAACCTCCTCATTCATCAGAGTGAAAAATGCCTGCCTGACTCTTCCTGCCCCTCTGTCCCAGGCTCCCTGGTCTCCGGCGACTCCAGCAGTCCACAGTACATCCCAAGCAGTGTAAATATCGTGTTGCTGATTTCATTATCATTGAAAACACCCATTTGTGCCTTGCAAAATCTGCAGGACTATGTTGGAGAATCGTAAGAAAATTTTGCTTCATGTATCCACCAAATGCATTGGAGTCCTAACTTTTGTAATTTTAATTATAAATTATTTTACTTAAAGTGGTTGCTTTGGATGATGGGAAGGCTCTTTTAGAAATAATTTTTAAGGGGAAGGACGTGCCAGAGAACCAAAAGAAAATTACAGTTATTTATCATGTTTTTACCACTTATTTGTTTCTATAGTAAATCACTACTTTCTTTTGCTTCCCAGCTCATGCCATTACTTTACATAATATTTACTCAAAAAGCATACATTTGGAAACCTTTTCTTTGTTTGTTTTGGATAAATGAGTAACAGAGCGCAGACACAGTTTCATGTGTAATTCTTAATCTCGCTTTCGTTAGGCCAGTAGGAGAGAAACTTTACAGTCAGGTTTTTTGGTGGCTGAGTATTGTTGACGTGGGACTGGGGGAGGAGACTGGGCTTACAGCTGCACCTCTGCCATGTTTCCTTGCCAAGTCCCTATACCCTCTTCACAGTTTCTGCCTGTTATAGAGGTTAGCTCTCTAAAAATCGTGGTGAAAAAGGTGCGTGAAAGATCAATCCCATGCGCTACCTGATGCGCCTCCCCCCTGCACCCACGCCCATGCCAGCACGTTTACCATCCTGAGCAGCCTCGGCCACCAGTGGCTTCTGGTCCTGACCCCTGCCCGGCAGGTTTCCCTTCCGGAGCCGCCTCGGCCGCCAGTGGCTTCTGGTCCTGACAGCAGCAACGGACATTTCACAAGGAGCAGAAGGACTTTGCTTCTGTCATGGTTTAGCCCCAGCCAGCAACTAAGCCTCACGCAGCTGCTCGCTCACTCTCCCCCAGTGGGTTGGGGGAGAGAATCAGAAGAGTAAAAGTGAGAAAACTCATGGGTTGAGATGAAGACGGTTTAATAGGGAAAGCAAAAGCCGCGCACACAAGCAGAGCAAAACAAGGAATTCATTCACCACTCCCCATGGGCAGGCAGGTGTTCAGCCACCTCCAGGAAAGCAGGGCTCCACCATGCGTAACAATTACTTGGGAAGACAAACGCCATCACTCCAAACGTCTCCCCACCCCTTCCTCCTCCTTCCCCAGCTTGATATGCTGAACATGATGTCACATGGTACGGAATATCCCTTTGGTCAGCTGGGGTCAGCTGTCCTGGCTGTGTCCCCTCCCAATTTCTTGTGCACCCCCAGCCTACTCGCTGGTGGGGTGGGGCGAGCAGCAGAAAAGCCTTGACTCCGTGTAAGCACTGCTCAGCAGTAACGAAAACACCCCTGTATTATCAACACAGTTTCAAGCACAAATCCAAAACAGAGCCCCATACTAGCTGCTATGAAGAAAATTAACTCTATCCCAGACCAAACCAGCACAGCTTCGCAGCTCTAACATGCCTCTCTGGGGGCTGCAGGCCCAGGGCCGGCATTAGGACAAGGACAGGGGCCACATGCCCCAGAGCAGTCCTCACAGCCAACATCACTAGACCCACGATGGGTGCACTGGCAGGAGCTGTGAGCATGGCAGCCTCATGCAGCAAAGGAAAGTTTAAATACACACAGATCTGGAATTGTATCAACATTTATTAGAGTCACTTAGAGATTTCTACCCCTACCAAGCTCTCAGTTTGCTCATGTGACTTTATCACCTGTTTAGTCTATCGTGCTGATTCGGTAATCTGTAGTCTCTGGTGCATAAAACGACTTCATTTTTCTTTTGAATGATGGCTCTTCATGCACTTTCCTCTCTCTTCTTTCAGTGCGCTCTCCCACTCTCTCTCCTTGCCCTCACCACCCCCAACAGTAAGGACAAGTAATACCAATCTTTCCCCTCCCTCAGCTGTTTACAGGATAACCCTCCATCCCATTCACTGCCCTTCTGCCCAGCCCATACCATACAGACTCTACCCTAATGAAGACACAGGCTGTCACACACCACACTAAGGTTATTTTGCAGATGCTACTTCCTAATGGGCAAAGCCCTGAACAAGTCTCCTGTGTCTTATTTCTGACTTGGCCAGTGGCTGGATAGATGCATCTTGACACATGGAGAACTGCAGTATCTAGTGAGGGAATGGTCCTGAGCTTCACCGGTGCACAGCTGAGACCAACAAATGAAAAAGGGTTTTAAAGTTTTAAGTGTTAAATACTGGAGAGTTGGTTTCATCCTTCTGACACTGGTATGAATTCAGATGAGTTCCTTGTCAAAAGGGTATTTCAGATCAGCAGCAATGCGATCAGCATCCCTCTTCCTAATTCACAAGTTTCTGCCCTATGCAACCAGATATAGTCATCCGGTGCTTTGCTAGAACACAGGCAGCGTACAGAGTACTATACTGTACGTAAACTTCTGCCAAGTCCACCTGGCACCAAATTTCTTAAGTTTTACAAACCTCCAAGCACTCTACTATATTCTGATCTTTTTATAGTACATGTGTTGGGTCATGAAGGCATTTTCACTGAGGCAACTGGCAAATCCATCCTGAACCTGGCAATTGCACCAGTATCAACATCTTAGCACACACTAGGTTTTTGCTATTAAAAGACATAAAGAAATGGTCATTGGGTCAGCCAAAGAAATTCCACCTGACATCAGGCATAGCTATAACATATGCAGAAAGAGATTAAATTAGTGCTGCAGAGACTTATCAAGAGTGCTTGCAAAAGCGACATCCTTTTCATCTTTTGTGAGATGCATATGAATATATCAGTACTCACTGCTCCAGACACTAAATTGAGCTATAGGCTGATTTTCCATAAGGACTGGTGGACTTGGTAGTGTTAGCTTAACACTTGGACTCTTAAGGATCTTTTCCAACCTAAATGATTCTATGATTCTATGACATAAGAACAAGAAGTAAAAATATACTTACTTACCTCAGAGGCTCACAAATGTTTATATGAAGCTATTAAAAAGCTGAGATTTAAAACAACACATCCATTTAAAAGAAAATGAAAGGTTGTTTCTGGTATGGCTGATGCAGTTATATGTTTTCTGTTGGGGGAAATTTATTGCCACATTATTGCTGTCAAGGAGGGTAGTGAGCCACAAGGATTTCCAGATGCCATGTGTGAAGTTTCTCATTTCCCCTACTATACTAAAGTACATTATCACCCAAACGCAAACAAGCTTTAAAAAGTATCTGTCATTAAAACATGTGTGGCCCCCTTGACTGGACTTACGAGATTTGGTTTTTTATTTTTCCTTTCCTTTCTTTTTAAGCCAGATGGGAGACTGTACTGCAGCACTCCCCAGGGGCCTAATACTGATCGTACTGATGTCGACAGTAATACCTCGGGCTGCATCCCTACTGCACGCTGCACCCTGTCAGTGAGAAAGCCCGGCTCTGCCAAACAGTAACATTTCACTTGTAGAAAGTCAGTCAAAGGACTGGAAGAATTGCTGCCACGACATTTCTCAGAATAGCTATGAATGTAAAAACAGAGATTTAAAAGGAGCACAGAAGAGAAAAGGAAAAAAATGTTCAAGTTTCTCCTGTTCTTGTAAATACAACTTGCTGTACCAGCAGTCAGCCGAGGGACCTGTCGCGCTGTATGGACACCCGTGAGCTGCAGAGACAGCCTCCTGCGCAGGAGACCACCCTGCCATCCAGCAGTGTGTTCACAGAGATGGCAACCCCATGCCAAAAGGATATCCAAAGGCAAAGACCACCTCCAGGGCAGCTTCTGCAAGCCTGAAGCAGAACGATCTCTCTCATGGCTGTCTGGGATTGCTGTACACTCAGGCATGAGGCTTTCAAGCAGGAATGGGTGCAAAAGAATGCCTTGCAATTAATGACCTTTCCAACTCTTACTAGGAGAATGGTAGGAGAATTAAAGCTAGAAAATCTTATGAGTGAACTTTTGTACCCAACTGGATTTGTTTTAAAAAAAGGAAACACAGAATTTCTGCGAAAGTCCGTCACAACGGTGCTGAAAAGAAGATAGAGGTGGAGCCATCAGAAGGCTGATGCTGTGTAAGTCCCCACTGAGTTTTTATTTACTGTGAAAAGCCACAGTCTCAAAGCAAGTGTTTTGTTAAATGATGTTAACTTGAATCTTTTGCGAAAGATGAAAACTAAATGGGAGGTATTGAGTCCAAACCAGAGCTGTCCCTTCTGTCTCACATCTGGAAGCACACCAGCAGCAAGATCTTGAGTGGGAGCAAGAAAAACAGTTTTGCTTAAAACCCAGAATGAAACAGAAAGTCTATTAAGGAAACAGGGACATGCTGGCATCCCTCACTCCAGCTGGAGAACTTCCGCACTTCTACGGGGCCACGGGCACAAAGTGGCACCTGTTTCTGGGGTACGCTTAGCAGAATGACGGCTAAGGAAAGCACTGTGCCAATGCCAACCAAAATGATTGTACGCCAGTTTTATCACATAAGCTTTTGTCCATTATCTCAGGAAACGGTTTCCATGACTTCAGATCTTTCTTATGGTCCTCCCAAAGAGGCTATATACAACATAAGCCTCAGATACCAAGAGGACACTCTTAGAAGCATTAAATCAAACCCCTCAAACTATTTTTTCTTCATTACATCAAACACTTGGCTTGCAGTTATGCTATAGCATTTTCTGAAAGAAACATAGAACTGAGTAACAAAAATGGTCCCTCAGCAACTCTCATGCTCGACTCATTAATACTTCAGCAGAGAACTGAATCTCTGCTACCACAACCGCTGCAATAGCTGAAGACTCAAGTGCAGAGCATGCACGTCTCATGAAACAGAAAACAGCCAACACAACTCCTTCCATAAATTCAAGACAAGTCAATATGGACAAATCCCTTTTCAAATCTATACAGGGCAAATCATTGCCTTGCTTGTAGTATCATGATTGATACTGAACTGCCCGAGTCTTCATGGCACTCACTTCCAGCTAATGAAACTCATCCAGAATGCCTACCGCACCTGTCAGTGCTTGATACTCCAGTCTTGTTAAAAACCCAAGTTAATACATTGAAAACAAAAGTGTCATTACAGCACCTTTAAAACGATTGCTCTGGCTTCTCCTTCACCTTTTCATTTCTGCTTAGATTAATTAAAGACTTCAATTAAAATGTAAAACAATTTATACAAGTTTTAAAAATTCAGTAACTCAGATCCTTCCATCCTAGTATTTATTTTCTATTGTAACATCTGCCATTACAGCAAGCTTTTGTTTGCATCTTCTCCCATTCTTACCTGGACAAAGGGCTCTTTTTTTATTCTCCAGATAAAAAAAAAAGTGAAGATGCCAGACATTTCTACGTGCATAACGTCTTTCAAGGGTGAATATGAGCTCAACAGCCTCAGCAGCAATAAAATTTCATTTGCAAACTTTTACGCCTGAATTATTTGCCAAATCTCTGAGCACTGGAAATACTTTGACTTGTGTGTCTGAGAAAGTGAATCTCCACAGAAATCAGATCCCAGTCTGTCTTCTTTCTGTATCTTCCCAAGCAAGACCCCCAAAGGCTCCTGCCCGCCTGCCAAGAGAGGTGTAAATATCCAGGTGTATTTACGGAAGAGAGAACGCAGTCGGACTCCCCCACGACTACCAGGCAGGCGCTTGGTGGTGTATGTACACACACTGCGCAGGGGAGGCATGGGACCATGCTGTGGCAAAATCAAGGTCTCTCACTTGAAAACGCTTTTTCTTAGTCTCTGCCTTTGCTGAAGAGCTGCCCGCTGTTACCCTCTGCCCATAGTCCATCCTGCCAACATTATCTCTTAAATTAAGAGTTGTCCTTGCATCGCTGCCAACAGTAGGTTTGAACAAGCAATTCTGCGAGCAGCAGAACCAAGGAGGCCTGGTTTCCTATGGCTCTGGGTCCCAACAAAGAGCTTTTTCATGGATCCTGGTGCCTCACCTCCCGAGGGCTATACTCAGCCTTTCCCCAGCAAGATGCTCTATAGGGTCTCTCTCCGATCTACCCACTTTCCAGTTTTCAAGGAGCTTCAAAAGACATTTCCTAAAGAGCATCACCTCCCCAGTTCTGGTAACACTGAGCAAAGGATAGACTGGGGAGAACTGACAGGCAGACATTTGTGGACTGCTTTGGAGCTGTGGACGAAAGAAAAGTTCAAGAGAGTCCTGTTTCACTGTTGTATTCAAACTTGAATTTAAAGCTCAGCTGCTTATGAAATTTTAACATGATTACAAACTGTGGGTGAAGAAAACTCATCTCAGTCATCTAGATCCTCTACCCTACAGTAAGCAATAAAGATCACAGGAAAAGAACAACAGAGACCAAAGTGAATCAAGAATTTTTCCTCTTCAAAAAGATTTTCTCTTTTAAACTTGTAGTTTCATGGCTATGCTTGAGCAGAGAAGATAACAGAAACCTGGTATAAAGCTTTTTATACTGGAGACATTAGTAGACAAAAATAACAAATTCAGTACCAGTTCCTACATCTGGTCTTTCATATAGCTGATGGTTCACATAATCAATACATACCTCTTATTAAACTCGGGTTTAAAATAGTTTAGGATTAAGTAGAAATTATTAATATTTTACAATGCCAAAATTGTGAAGGGTGAAGAGATTGAGATAGTAAAACTGTTGACCGTATAACATTAAATAAATGTTTATCTGGCTTTAGGAATGAGTAAACTGCACTAGGTTACATTAACTATTATAAATTATTATAATATGAGAATCTTAAAACCAGTGCAAATTACATAAATTGGGCAAACTTAATCCCTGTTCTTAAGACCCCTTAAGGTCAATCATGTTCCTTAGAATTTGAAAGTTTCATTGAAGTTGTTGTCAGTGGCATTTAAGATGTGTATGTAATGAAGAGCTTTATTTTAAATACAGGTTTTTTTACATTGCTGTCATAAAATAAAGTACACATTAAAAAATCCTGTTTTCTTTCATACAAATGTCTCCTCTTTTTCCTAAAATGTGGGAAGTAAAACCATCTAGCATTCAATACTGGGCTCAGTAGAAATCATTGGCCCGAAAGTTCAGCATCGCTTTCTACAACATAAAATCCAATATATCCAATAACAGATTACATTAAATTTGACCTAACCAGTGGGGCAGGGTTCTTTATCCAGAAATAACATCCCTTTGCACAAAATCTGTATTTTGAAGGCTCATAATCTTAAAGTGACCTATGGAAATAGAACGCCTCTTGTATTCCGAAGTTACACTAAATGCAACGATGGTATATGCTTACGTCCAATAAGGCAAAAGTACCTACTGAGCCATGTAGGAACATGCCTCAAGTATAAACACCCGACACTTTTTTGGGGAACAAAGAAACTACACCACTTCATCTAGGAACAGACTCATCCAAATGTAGTTCAGTCTGTAAGAACAGAGAAATGGACCCATTTCCAGAAGACTTCCTCTGGTCAAGATTTTCCCATTTTTCCTTTATAAACCCGCTCAACCTGCAACACAAATGCAGGTTTCAGTTCCCCCCAAAAATGCCAGCATGCTGGAGGCATCTGGAAGAGCAGTAAATTACCAGTAGATTGGAAAGATTGATTTGTGAAGAAGTTACAACGAAGTGGAGACATTGCAATCAGCATGTACATGGTGTAAAGGCTGAGTCTCCCAGCATCTCTGAATGCCCTCAATTCCCACTAGCAGACTGAAATCAGTGGGAGCTCAGGACATTTAACAATTCATAAAAATTAAAGCAGGGAAACGACTGTTTTTATTGTTTGTTCTTGGCAGTACCCTCTAAGAGCTAGATGCTGAAGGAATGCATGATCTATGTTGTGACAACTTTGCAATTTAGAAAGATTTAAGCAAAAGGGATAGGGTAGTGAAAACGGGTATAACAAGAGAATAAAGTGATCAAAGCTGACGATGCCTGGCATTCTCTATTAATATAGCAATCTCTTATTATGGGTAGAGAGTATTCCCAAAGCAGCTCAACCTACCTGTTATTGACGTACTCATTTCCTACAAATCACAGTAAAAGTGCTTCTCACGTGCTTCAGAAAGCTGTAATCTGGAGGGCTGTTGGTATTGTATATGGAGAGGTTTGCGGTCCAGCTCCGGCACTACATCGCACTCACAGGCGGAACATGCAGCAGGACGTACCCACTGCGGGTGGGAGTGAAAGGGGCTGATAAACAGACCAGGGGCTGCTTTGTGGGCACAGGCAAGAATGCTGCAGTGTGCAGCGTGAAGGAAGACATCTGAGTTGCATAAAAAGACAGAAGAGAAGCAGAAAGAGATTTTTTTTTACCTGATGTGTGAGAATATACAGAGGGATGATCCTAACAAAGCAATGTTTAAGTATTAAGCAAGAAAATACCTCCCAGATTTAAAATAAGCACCAACAAGTGTCCCATGTTGAGGCACTAAAAACTAAATTGGGCAATGCACTAGAAAATATATATCCTGTATGACCTGAAAACCTACACCTACAAGAGAGACCCAGGTGACAGGCACACCATAAAGCATGCAATAGGCCTACAACCCAAACATCCCTGAACCAGCCGAAGCTCAAAACCCCTACAGTACCAGTACTGTTATTTACTTCAACTTATATGGTTTAGTTTTAGGTAGTCCTGCAAGGAGCAGGGACTTGGACTTAACGATCCTTACCTATGATTCTATGACTCTTTTCAGTTGCATTCCTCTAAACCTGAAAGTTTAATAGCCACACCCAGAAGACACTCCTCATCTTTCTGGTTTTCTTACACAAAACAGAGTAAGAAAAGTAGGAGGTGATAAATGACTGGATGATTCCCCTTCACAAACGGCTATAGCAAGTTAGTATTGTATTGACGTCACTTTTCTTGTTTATCTCACTTTTCCTAAAAAATTGCACTTTTTATTTAAGCATAGACTCTGCATTTCTTATACACCCAGAATATGCCAAAATACTTCCACAAGTCATCTCATTTTCTTTGAGGGAAAAATAAAATAAGGACCTACTCTAAATGCAAGGGGCTGTCCCACCTTTACCTTCCTTCTAACGCTTAACACCAGGCTTAAAATTGTACCATATAAACACACAGAAGCTGAAACACCATGAGCAGCCCTTCCATCTACTTTGCTTTACACATTAAACCACGATTCAAACAGAGTCCATTAAGGCATCTAAATGTGACTTACCACATGTGTTAATTGGGTGGGGGAAAAAAAAAGAAAACACAACCCTCAAATGTGGACATTTATGTATTCCCATTATTCAGACCCTCTTGATGCCACAATCTCCCACTTCTATAGTTTATAAATGTTTGATTTAAAATATAGCCATTTTATCATTTGTACCACATTTACCTCATCTTACCACCGCTCTGACTGGATGAGAAGCTAATGTAGCCTACACTGTCTGGTCAATTATTGCATGGACACCAGGGACCAATTAATGCCATCCATAAAAGCCTGAATCATTCTGTCAATTAACTAGAACTAACTATGTCATCAGATATATTACTGGTGAGCAAGTCTATTTGGTTGCAATATGTCTTGAAGGAGAACAGTATCAAATGAATCACAATTGACTTGGACAACTGCTAGCATAATTTCAGAAGATGAAAAGACAAATGTGGTAGTTATTAGTGGTCCCCTGAGGAATTACGGCCAAGCAATTGTTATGTGCTAAGACTGTACTAGCAGGTGCCCACAGCACAAATCAGGCAGAGGGTTAAATCAATATTTTCAATTTCTTAGGATCAATCCAGTGTTTGAACAAGATGGAAACTTGTTAGCAATTGGCAGAATGTGTAAATGAAAAGTCAAACTTCTTATTATTTGTTAAAAAGGAATCAGTGCTCTGCATCATGCCCTTGGCACAAGGTAATGCTTTCATGATCCAGTTGCTTGGGCATTCACTAAAAATCTAGCAGTTCTTAAATTTTAATAGAGTGCAAAAGGTTACTTTAATACATGCCGAACATTCAAGATCTTTAAAAATGATTGAAGTGTCAATAGGAAAGTTTCTGAGCTGTGACAACAGCTTCGTTATTAATGATTAGTGCAAGAAGCAGAAGAAACCTTGATAGCTTTAAGAAAGTCTCACCAGGAATGCAGCTTGACATCTTTGGTACAACTTCACATTTATTCTGTTTCATATGGAAGAACCTTAGGATCATTAAGTGATCCTTTACCAGTTAAAACAAGAAAGAAAAAAGCGACCTTACAAATTGATTTCATTTATCACTGCTGGGTTTAAAGATGCCTGTAGCAGGACCTAAAGCGTTGGCATCATACTCTTCAGTTTTAACACAAAGGTATCAAATGCACCCTTACATCTTATTATTGTTTTACAAAAAGTCTCCAGCTACCCTGACAATAAGGGTTTGGATAATACACTTAAATTTGAGTTAGGGAAACATACCCTTGAAATGACACCTTAGTCAGGGCACAGCCAAATCTCTGGGATTTGGAAGCAGAAAACTGCCAAGTAACATTATTCTACCTGGCAAAAAACAGGTGATGACAAGGAAAGCTATTTCCATGATGCACACCCAACTCTTTAAGCCCATTATTTCAAACAGATCAAAAACATGAACCATTTTTCATGTTATAAAACTAAAGGAATTTTTATTAGGAAAAAAAAAAGCAAGCCCTGATGGCTAATTAAAAAGAGAAAACACAACAAAACACAGTTTTGAAACGCATATGCCTGAAGAAAGCACCTATGCTTCAAACATGAATACATTTCTCTCTCTGTTTGGCTGGTATAGGAATTCTTTGTATTGTCTTCAACTCATGGGCACAAACAAGGGAAGAGGTAGATGAAGCTCCTCTTTCACAATTGCCAGGGATAGAAATATTGTTTTTAATGTTCTTTGTTGGCTGTTCTTTAATTGTAAAGATAACAATAATTACAATACTGGAAAAATGGTTCATCTGACTGGAGTGCCTTTCATTCAAAGGATCTCAGAGCACTCTCAGCATCAGAACAGGGAAATGATCTCTCACTCAGCATATGGCCAACCTGTGAATTCACTGCTACAGAAAGTTATTAGCAACACCTCTCTAGCTGCTGTTTTTGAATAATAGTTGCAGCATTCACTGATACAGGCCAAATAATAAAGAGCACTTGAACGTCAAGAAACTGCAAACCCTTTTAAAGCTTTACATTAGATCCTGCAGATGAAGTGGGAGATGCTTCTTCTTTCTCAGCATTTTCATGGGAAAACAAGGGTGCTGAGCCAAATGAAATAGAAAAAAAAATCATCAAAGCAGATTTCCCTATTTCAGGGTTGGCCCAGCTAATCTCTTATCAATGCCTAACTCACTGCAGCTTTGACTGATTTGCGCAATACGTTTCTCAAGAAGACCTTTTTCTCGATCTACTTTTAACACAATGTGGGGGGTGCTCCACACCACAGAGCAGGGGGTCCAAAGTACACAGATACTCTATCAGTGTAGGACAGGTACGATAAAGCTATGGGAATGCAAAACGTCGCAGTACTTCCTACTAAATTGGCCCCTATTAATTACAAAAAAAAAAAAAAAAAGAGAAAGAACTCATTATAGTAATGATATAGTTATTCTTTGAAGAATAATTCAGGGAAGATAAGCCCTTTAATCCAAGATACACAGCCAGTAGATTTTTTCCTTGCCTAACCCCTCTATCTATGCACTGTGTGTCAGTAACAATGCGTGTTTTTGGCTCCCTGTACACACCCTCAGGTGAAAACCATTAGCTGGCGTTATGGAGGATACAGTGTACATGTACTTCCTTCTGTTGGACCGGGGGAGCTCAAAGAACCTACACCTTTAAGAAGCATAGTGAACACGCTCAATCATTTGAAACCAAGGTTCAGCAAACAGGAGACAATAAAATATGGAGTAACTTGAAACCAGCCCACGCGCTGCCCAAGAGAAATCACCAGCTTGTTTCACTCTCAGACACACCCTTGCCGCTCTTCTGGAAAGCTGTGCCCCGTTCGCAAGACAAGGAACTAATTGATTCAATCGTCTTCTTTATGCGCAACTATAAAATAAAGTGCATAAAAAACAGTGCGGACATACAGCTCAGCTGACTGCATTAAAAGACTCTGCTGTCTAACAACGCGCTGATCACAGAACAAGTGCCGCAATTGTTCCAGCCAGACGCCACGGGACCAAGAATGCATAATTTCAGTACTTGTGTGTCCATCAGTAGACTATATTGGCAGCAGAACAGCAAACCGGCTTTAAGTTCAGCTATTGCTGGCATTTTTCTCTACCATCTACGGAGTTACCGAGACAGTATAGAAGCGGGGCCGGTCCATCCTCCGCCACCAGCTCACACACCGGCCAGAATGCCTCCGTTCCCTGCGCACAGCAACAGATTTTCACCTTCACAAACTGGCATTTTTGCTCCATCTAGAAATCATACTCTTTAACTTCCCCTCTAACAACCTTTGAGCTGGGGTTGCCACAGTCAGACAGAAACCGGAGAAAACAAAAGTCAATCCTTCCAGACTGAAACTGATATACCACTCAGTATCTCCATTTGATTTCTTTCACAGCACGATTTATTTCACAGACTTTCTGGTTCTGACCCAGCAAAGCTCGCCAGGCTGCAGGGAAGCTGACACCGGATCTATACGAAAGTTGCCGGCGGTGCGAGGGGAGAGTTGTCTGCCACAGAAACAGGAGAACAGCTCTGCTGTACCCGGCCCGAGGTGATGGGTGTAAGGGCTCCACCATTTCCACTCTTCTGAACTAGATGCTTAAAAGCAAAATGACATGAGATGCATTTCAAGCAGAGCAAGAAACGTGCTATCTTTGTACTCATGTGGCAATCTTTCTGCTAAGCAAAGGCATCAATCAATTCCACTAATGATGAAAGGGTGAAATTTTATGTCAGAGCCCATTCCGGAAACTGAATTCAAACACTGCTCTTGGATCTCAAACATAATAGAACTCACTATTAACTAAGAATGAGCTATGTAAAGCTGGATATTAAATAAGTCTAAAAACACAAGGCTCATGATACCTTTGAAATGTTATATTTTTCTCCAGAAATAATGATATGAAAAAATATTTACACTATATACTTATCTTCTGTATGAAAAACCCTATTGAAAGTTCTGAAAATCTAGGAAAAAACATACAACAGGAAAATAATTCTAAGCAAGTTTCCACATAGTCATTGAGCTTCTCATATCAGTTCTTCCGGTTTAAATACGGAGTAATTTCACCAAAAAGGGCAACGAAGTCAAACTGATGTAAAACTGGGTCTGTCTGAGGACAATCAGCTCTAAAGTATTTACCAGATTCCACAGATTTTAGACACATAACTTGTAATCCCCACGAATGCAAGTTAGTGGGGAACCAGAAGTTCTCTGCCAGGTAAACAGGAGCTATGATATTGGTCAAGCTAGAAATTAGTTTCAAGGTCTTGGCTAGATAAACTGAGCAAGTCAGAAAGATGGTAACAAACTAGTGAGCCCATGAACATCATGCCCTCTGCTTTCTGACAAAACCAACTAGAAGCAGTATCCAGCCAGGTGTCCCCTTGGACTTCAAGACAGGATTTCACCTCAGGGTCTCAGTTGTCCCTGCCCCACAAATGAGTGACTTCTGCTGAAGTTGCCAGCAATGCCATGATTCTGTTCAGTCAAATTCTCACACACAATTAAACTCAGACAAATTCCTTCTGGAAGGCAGGGCTTGAGGATCACATCACATCACATCACAGGAGGAAATATTTACATGTTGCATCTGATTTCACATTGGTTTAAGTTTACTGAATTCAAAGGACTTTGTGACAGTTTGCTCACAAAGAAGTGACCCTCTGTTTTTCCTTTCCTGACCTCCTTGCTCAAGCCCCAAACCCTACACTAATGAAAGATAACGATCCATAGTCAGCCATACACTTGATACAAGAACTCGAATCTGATCTCCTATGAATGCTCTTGTCCTTAATTTGTCTTTAGAATTCACTGATTTTTAACATACCTGAGGTCTGACTCTCCTCTCATCCCCCATTTTGTGACTCTCTAACTTTGCAATGACACAGAACACCCATAACGGGACTTCTCCTTCATTGTCAACCAGCCTTACAGATCAACTTCTTTTCAGCTCCTCCGATATCAACATGATCCATGTTGATCCTGCTACAACATCTTCCTATCTTATAGAATAAAGCGTCTAGGGGACAGAACAGGCAGGAAGCAGGATTTCTCTCCAAGGCCAGAGCATGGGAAACCAGCCCTCAGCTGCACCTTAAGAGAAGATGAGGTGACCAACCCTCACCCCTCATCACAATAACCAGCAAATAGGTCTCCACCTTAACACATAAAAGAACATTTGCAAAGAAAATAAAGGCAAGATTCTCAAGTCTGTCGCTATACATAATCTATTATTTCTCATATTTATTATTATTACTATTATTATTACTATTGTTTCCATCGTGTTACCAGTACATTTCTGCCATGTAAAAAACATAGTCAAATAAAAAGATTTATATCTTCTTTTTCCAAGATTAAGTGCTTTGAAAAGCAGAATCACAACTCTGTACATTCTTTCTCCAACTAGAATTTCTCTCCCATAGTGCTGTGAGGTAGAGAACAGTATTTTACCATGACCTGCTAATGTTTTGCTTGGATGTGGTGCTGCTGTTAGCCAAAATGGAAGGCCACAATAATCCTGACTGATCATCACTCCAGAAAAGACACCAGAACCAGGAAAATCATTGCAACTAAATAACAATATGAAACAAAATGCAATCACTTTGTCATCAGTTTTATGTCATATGTTTAATTAGAATAGCCATAAAATGTATCTGATTACCTACAATTCAAATCTAGCATGCAAGGTCAAAATGGAACCTCGTGCACCCTAAACTCTGCTTAAAGAAAGAAAAGGAGACCTCTTAAATCAGTTCAGAAGTTACTTATGTTCCTGCATAACTGATACTGAACCCCGCATAGTTTTGTTCAAGCAGATACACTGAACAAAGGTACTCAGTATAGAAATGATTCATACTTATTTTATTCACAAGGCAGTGTCAGATTTTAAAAAATGTGTTGCAAATTACTCCACGATGTTGATGAAGATGTTGAACTGCTGCATCATGTTGATGATGTTCTATAAGGCAGATGTGTATAGCCTGCATGATTTAGGCTTAGAGTAATAAACATTATATTTTTATGTTAGAGTAAATCAGTGAAATCTATTCTAAGTCTATCTAAGGCAATAAAGTTGTCTTGCTAGACTTATTCACAGAAATATGGCCAATCACTTTTGGACTCATGCAGTTTTATGCTTATACAGAAGAGGTGACTTCTTGCTTAAACTGAACTTTGCATAAGTTAAATCCCTGGGGGAAAAAATCCATAATTAGAGGTGCAATATTATTCGCTGAAGAACACAGCTTTTCAAATTTAATTATAAACCCTAAATGTACTTAGCTAATCGGATCAATTGCAAGTCACAGCAAAGCACATTCTAATTTTCAAGACAGATGAAATTTTGCCACCTCTCAGCCGCTGTGAGAGCCAAAGTCAGGTGAAAAGTAAGATAAACCAGACGAGCATGTTTTCCAAGCACCACATTACAGCAAATTTTATGACTGTGTTTGCAGAGATGTTCCCTGCAGATCTTTGATTTGCTAAAGCTGGTTTTATCTCGCTGAGCCTCTGCTGAGCAGCAACCACTCTTCTGAGGAGGCAACAATACCTTTTTTGACAGGTCCCATCGCCCTTTCTTGCCTCCGAAATGCGGCAGGCCAGTTCTCAAAAGCCTTTTTGTGAATTTATGGGGGCAAAATTGAACTTCTATGTATACAAACATAGGTGAAACATCAAAATAGCTCCTAAGAGGTCCTGCTTCAGACCATAATTGCTGCGCTTACTCTAACAGACCTACAGCAGAGACTGAAGTAAAGTCTTTCTTCAGGCACCCGCTCCAGCAACATGACTTTGCCACCGTTCTCCTTCCGCCGCTGAGCTGGGGAGGCTGTAGTGTCAGTCCAGCTCTGCGGGATCTCTGATGATTAACCAGCCCCTCACAACAGGAAGGTGGCTGATGCGTTGTGACTCTGGATCATCAAACCCTTCTGGCCTCCTTTATCTTTTCCGTAATATCAACCCATTCTCTTTTCTGCAACGGTGAGTTCTTTCAGATGGAGACCACCTCCTCCTTGTGACTGTGCAGTGGTTAGTATAATGAAAAACAAAGCTTAGAGTACTGCAAGACAATCATAGTTTCAGTGCTTCAGCAAGGCAACAAGCCATCAGACCATGCAATATACGGCTTCTCTCTTCACAGGCCTCTGGTAATTCTGCTTTGGTTGCACATACTGTCATTCATATGAACGGTCTTGAGGATACTCTGGGCAAAAAAATCAAAACTGAGCCCAAAACAAATGGTTTGCAAATGCTAAGATCAGTACGGCAGTCAGTCTACTGTAAATAGACGGTAAAAATTAGCATATACAACATATTAGTTGCCAGTTTGTTTCATGGTTGTGTTTCCTTTTATTGTAAACATCATCTTAAAAGCTCCTGATGACACTGCAGCTGCAAAATGAACTGCTATAATCACAGCACACTCTCAGGTTGACACAAGGCACTCTTAGAAGGAATTAGTATTGCATTATGATTACATAGCTATAATATTATTTATTATTTGCAATATTTGCAGTTACTTTGAGGTCTCATTTCCACGGTACTGGCTGTTTAAAAACACAGGTTCTCAAAGAGCTTGCTTAGTACAGAAAATCAGAGACAACAGGTAGATGTAATGGGCAGGCGAAAGGCACAGCAGAGAGGTAAGAACAGCCTGACAGCTGTGCCAGATAAAGTAACCAGTATTTTCCTCTTTCTAAATAAATTTTGGCACACGTGGGGCAGGCAAATCAAAGCAATTCAAACGCTGCCAGAGCCCTATTGACATCTATACAGTGTGCTGCTTCTCTATGAAAAAGCGAATTTCCTCTAAAACACTCCACAACCTCCGAGGACAAGGAACGTGCCCCAGCATCACCCTCTCTAATCTCTAACAAACAGAGGAAGTCTGGGCTGGGAGAGAGGCACTGAGGAGCGCGAGGATCCCGAGGAAAGGCAAACGGGTGGACTATCAGGAGCAGAACAGCAAGGAGACCACCATTTGTACAAGAAAAAACACTGAAGAGCAATACGGTCGCAGATGCGTCCGATGGGGTGCCGGGCCTGGCCAGGGCCAGGTGAGGCCAGCATCTCACCCCTGAGTAAAGGAGGGCGAACGCGGGGACAGCTCAAGAGAGTTCTTCCAAATTCAGATAACGGCTCAACACCAGTGTCCTGAGCCAGAAGCAGTGCCTCTGGATATAACATGGGATTTTACTCTCGCATGTTTGCTTTCTGACACTGCGTAAGCATTTAGCTTCCACTATATCTTCCAAAGAGTTTCTTAGCCGAACTAAACCTTGTATTGAGAGTTATCACCTTTTGTTTGTTTTGACCCTCTCACCTGAACTTTAAATTGCTGCAGAAGCAGCAGCGAGCAGCTGCTCCTCATTCACCTTCTCTGTGCAACTCGATTTTACAGACTTCGACCCCATCCCCTTTGAGTCACCTCTTCTGCACTGAAGAGGCGCAGTCCACCGAGTCGCTGCTTGTGCTGAAGCTGTTCATAGGAATATTCTTTGATCCTCCTTGTTACCCTCTTTGACTCTTTTCCAGGTCTGCTGCTCTCCTTTTTGAGAGGAGGAACTGAAGTGCACAGAGGATGCAGGGCTGCCCTGGCTTCCAGACACCGCAAACTTCCTCAATCCTGCAGCACCAAGGAAAAGCCAGACTTCTCAAAAAAAA
>NW_010515394.1:47568-47828 GCF_000687285.1 Phaethon lepturus | reverse complement strand
CATCCACTAGGCAGGTCACCTGGTCGTAGAAAGAAATTGGGTTGGTCAAGCAGGACCTGCCTTTCATGAACCCATGCTAGCTAGGCCTGATCCTTTGGTTGTCCTTCATATGCCCCATGAGCACTCTCAAGATGAACCACTCCATGATCTTCCCCAGTACGGAGGTCAGGCTGACAGGCCTGTAGTTCCCAGGATCCTCCTTCTGTCTTTTCTTGTAGATGGGTGTCACATTGGCAAGCCTCCAGTTGTCTGGGACCTCC
>NW_010515394.1:34637-47532 GCF_000687285.1 Phaethon lepturus | reverse complement strand
TCCTCTGCCAGCTCTCTCAGTACTCTTGGGTGGATCCCATCAGGCCCCATAGACTTGTGGGTGTCCAGGTGGCTTAACAGGTCCTTAACTGCTTCCTCCTGGATTATGGGCAGGTTATTGTTCTCTCCAGTCAAATCACAAGGGACATGAAATTTCAGGCTGTGCCCGAGAGCCTGGGCTTAACTGCAGTGCTGGCCACTGGGCAGGTACATCTGTTCCAAGATCCAGCAGCAGGTAGTGACAGACCTGTGCATCCTGCAGCCTTCACCACAGTCTCCAAAGGGGACAGAGTTTTTACTTGCTGCTCTCCAACGCAGCAGAGATGAAATATGATAAAACAGTTGTGAAAGGAGCACAGCCTTCATTTATCCGGGGCACAGCTATCAGCACAGAGAGAGGCTTTACAAGCTCCTTTACCACTGCCAATTGCATTCAAAAACTATTGGGGGGGCTCTTTAGGATACACAGGGGCAGTTTGTTGGCCAAAGTTACTGTTTTCTTCAGCTAAAGATACCATGGCAGAGGGGAGGCTTAAAGGTTCAGTTCAACTCTAATTTTAACTAGAGTGGTTTTCTCACCTCTGCCTGTATCAAAGGCAGTATCACAGTATCAGGGTTCAGTGTCAGCTGTCAGAGATTTGGTAGCAATGCAATGACTTTTATTCCCATCATCACTATTTAACAAGGACGAAAATAGCGACCTCAGTGCAGCCCTGCTCCCTCCGCTTGCGAGGGAGAGACTTCAGCAGCTGGTTCCCCAGCCCACCTTTAACCTTGGCAAGAGCAACTTCTACCAGAATCACCTTATTACACCCCATGACCCGGCAAAAGCAGCTCCCTCCAGGTGCATGCTTTAATTCCCTACTCCACCTCAAACAGCAGCACCACGAGGCAGCATTGACATTATTTACAACAGCAGTCTTCAGCCTCCACACCATACTTCAGGTCCATCCTTCCCTCCTTCCTTGTCCTCCCTCCCTGGCCACCCTGCCTATTTGCCACTCATTTTTCCATCCCATCCGCATACTCTTGGCACTGCCAAGTTCATGCATTTACATTCATGTGAGGGTTTGTGGCTGCATTTCCACAGGGACTTTCAGGGTCCAGCTAACACATTTGCACAGCACAAGCACTCTGAAGAGCACATAAGCCATGCCACCAGACATGTGCTTTTGACTCTTGGTGAGAAGAGAACATCCATTTGAGGAAATAGTGAGTTTTGCAGACCTGATTCAGAGTACATAGTACTGATCTGTGCCCATGCAACTTCAGAGCTCTAATGCTCCCTTGCATGGGGAGATGGCACAAGACCCCTCTCTTCCTACTCCATAGGGGAACCTAAATGTTACCTTTTATCCCTCACCTTCCCTTGAGGACAACAAGTCGTACCTTCAGCAAGCAGGAGGAACCATCTGTGGCAGCCAGGGTCTGTCCCGGGGCTCTGGCAGGGCATAGGGTAAGAGTAAGCCAATGTACAAGATTGCTATACATAACCTCTGTGGGTGAGCAGCTGCACTGCACATTAAAAGCAATAATTAAACGACTTAGACTGGCCCTGCAAGTGCAGCTTGCCATCTCCTCTCTGGTGAGACTATTGTAATAAAATTATATGAAACATAAGTTAGAAAAATTAAATATTAAAATTCTTACCAGTGCTAGAAGAAGGTTCAATACTGCTCTGCCTTTTATTTGTATCATCCAAAATCCTTAGTAGCTTCTTAATAACTTCTGAGATGTGCACCTGTGCAACCCTGTGGCAGGAGAGCTCACCTGAGCTGAATTAACCCCCACCCATTAACCCCCCTGCTTGTCTCTGCAGATAGTCACATTGCCAGCTACATTCGATCTGGCTGAGGTAGGAGTGCCCCTCTCCTGGGGAAATGGTCTCAGCTGGAGAGTTAAAAAAATAAAACACTTAGGAAAATAGGTACCAGCAGGCAATGCTTTATTCTCATTGACTGTGGGGAACAGTATGCATGAAAGCAGCGCTTGAGGCCGACACAGTTAAGAAACCTGTTACAGGGGTTACTTTTTTAACCTGCTTTGCAGAAAACCAAGCCCTGGGAGGCCTCATCTGATCTGCAAAAAAGCTTTTTTGCTCCCAAGTGCAGAAACTTCCCCCCGCATTCCCAGGGGCCCAAGCTCAGACAAAGAGAACGTAAAACCAAAGAGCTTTTATTCAGCCCAGCAAAAGCAGCCGCTGCAGAGGAGCATTTACGGGGCTCCAGAGGTAGAGATCTGCAGAGGAGGGAAACAGCAAGA
The DNA here is from genome assembly GCF_000687285.1 of Phaethon lepturus. Classification (NCBI taxonomy): domain Eukaryota; kingdom Metazoa; phylum Chordata; class Aves; order Phaethontiformes; family Phaethontidae; genus Phaethon; species Phaethon lepturus. The sequence continues at coordinate 45,271 of NW_010515394.1, read as the reverse complement.
ACAACTTTTGAGGTAGAGGAAGCAAAACTAGGAGGACCTTTAGAGATACCAACCGCTTAAAAAAAAAAATAATTGCCTGTTAAAATACATCTCGGGCAGTAGCAAGCTGCAGGTGCTTAAGGAAGTGACGTAGTTCAAGATCTGCTGCTTAAATGCAGCCACCCTCTAACATTCTCCAGCATTTCACCCTCAGCATCTGGGTGCACACATATACTCTGCGGAGCCCCATCAGCTTGCAAAATAACTACATGCTAGCAGGCTGTTCCCATTTCTGGTAAGCTGTTAGAAAAGCTTCTCAAGACGCTGTGGCTTCCACCAGGCTCTGCAGGTTCCCCAGAGGGGAAACATTTGTGTTTCAGAGCCAGGTGCTTGGCCTAGATCACATGCCAAGACTTAGAATCATAGAAACTTCACAGAGATGAGTTCCTGAGTGCTCCTGCTACCAAAAGGTGGGAGTTAACAACAAAAAACAGCAGCAAAAACCACATTTTCTAAGAGTCTACTAAATAATATTGCCACTTTAGTACTGTACTAAAAAGAAAAAGAGATTCCTTAAGAGGTAACTTAATGAGGCAATCATATCTGGCAAGTTGGAGCCCTGCGTAGCTTTAGACATAGCAAACAATGCAGCAAATACATGCAAGACCCCAAGAGCCCTGGGATGGGCAGATCTTCCTGGAGTATTCTCTGGCCTCCCAGCTTCATACAAGGTCCTTGTACCTGTCAAGAACCTGTCAAGGCTCTTTTAACCTTCCATGGGCCCAGTGTGTTTCTTGGTGATATTTTGCTGTTTTTTCTTCCTTTCAGACCTCTGCCAGGATATTGAGGATTATATGAACACAGATCAGGCTGCTCTGTTTTCCTATCTGACTATACAGACGCACCAACACCCGCTGCCTTCAGGCCTTCCTCTTTTCTCTCATCATTTCTCCCCTTGTGCTTCCACACCTTTGTGTGGTGAAGGACTGGCACATCCCTTCCTCACTGTTTCCAGCATCTCAGGTTCAGAAGTGCTTTATTGGCTGGCGTATAAGGCAAACCCTTTGCTTCTCAGAAGAGGGGGAAAAGAGACATTAAGAAAATGCGCATGTTTTAAAGAAACTGTAACTTGTGCCATGATGCCTGCCCACAGCTTACCTCTCCCCAGCTTCTGTAGGACACCCTCAGCCCACTCACTGCCCAGCACCCCCTGCAAGGTGGCACAGCCCCCCGCCCCCAGCCCCTCTCCTGCATCTCCCCAGGGGTGCCCCAAGGTGCTGGGAGGCAGTCAGATGGCACCGGTCCCCTCGCCACATCCGCCCATTGCACGGGAGAGCACAGGGGACTACAGACAAGATGCATCCCTGAGTTGGGAAGAAAATGTCAGTGCAGCTGGGGAGATTTCTGCTCTCATGCGACTGGGGGTCTGAGCTTGACCTGGACGCCTCCGGTATCTGCCATTGCACCAGCAGCTACCAGAGACTTGTCAAAGGGCCACCTGGTAACTCGGCACCTACAGCGTGCACTGGCACCTACAGTGAGCTGCACATCCTCCGATAACCCCACCGCATCCTCTGGGCTAGCAGGGCCTGGTCTCTCATTCTCTGCTTCCTGAGTCAAGCCATCTAATCCTATAGCCCCAGTGCTTCCAAAGCCCATCTCTTACTTTGTGAGTAAATATCTATATATGCACATCTCTCATTTTCTAAGCATGCATATAACTATATTATTTCCCTCTTTACCGTTACAAATTGCATTTACAGATGGGTTTTTCTTTTTTTGGTACCTATGCAAGCTTCCTGGATAACATGAGCTCAAGATAGAAAACTTTTGAAAAACACTTTTATGCTTTTTATTACTTTTTAAAAGCCTACATCAAAACATACTGTCTGCAGCCATAAACTCCGTAGAGCAAATCCCGTTCTTCAGACACGCAGGATAAAACCAATGCCACCCGCACGTCCACCTCTGCCTCCACCTGCCCCACTCAACACCAAGCCTTCAGCCGGCATTCCGATCCAAAATGTCCTGGAGGTTTTTTGCCACGTGCTGAGGCTGGCTGGCAGCGTGCTCCTGCAGCTTGGAGCCCATCACTCCGTAGAGGCTCTTTGCAAACTCGGCGACCACAGCCCTGACGTTGCCGCTTCGGACAGGCAGGACCCTGTTTCCCAGGAAGAACCAGAGCACGGGCAGGGCGTAGCGCTTGACGGCTTGGGGCTTCCGGGCATAAACAGATGCCACGAGCACTGCCGGGTGAGAGAGACGAGCTTCTTAACAACCTTAATGCAAACAAGTACATACCTTCATTTTTGGTGCTTGGAAGCCTTTTCTGGCTAATAGCAGCAAGCACAAAGCGCCTGATGATCCAGAAACAGGCAACAGTGCCTGAGTAGCCACTGAACAGAACCACCAACCTCTGGAGACCTTGAGTCCTCCAAATCAGAGGCTTTGTATCCGTGATAGACTTAGCAAAATGAATCGTACACATTTTGTAAATCATTTCGCTATCTGCTTCTGCATTACAAATGACAAAAATCTCAAAGCGCTGTTTGTTCCCATTCAGAACTTGTCTAAAGCAGCTGCTGAAGATTTTGAAATGCAGCTCAGAGAGGCAGTTGAAAGATTTCTCATGAAAAGGGTGATTACTTTTTGGTGACCTTTGATGAAAAATGCCCAGAGTCTAATCTGGCAGTCCCCTTTGCTCAGTGGCACACAGCAAACGGCAGTGTTATACCAGCAGTCTTCAAAACTCCAGCCCACAAAAGATGCGTGCTGCTTGTGGGTTTTATTAGAAACACCAGTGACTAACTGATGTCTTTGGCAGAACAGTCTAAGTTGGGCTTTTTTCCCCTCATACTTGGTGGCTTGTAATGAACAGCTGTTTCACACTTCAGGATGGCTTAGCTTATTACCCAGACCCCATTGCCATGGCAGGTGAGCATCTCACAATTTTGATGGCATTTACCCTCACCATGTTCCCTGAAACATGGGAACACAGAGAGAAAAATCTTACACAGGAGGCTGAAATTTAAGCAAAAAATAAGCGTTCCCTCTGTTTCTCTCTGAAATCTGCTCTCAGCTCATTTTCTGAACTATATTAAATGCAAAGAAAAATTTATTACCAATAGGCTTCTTGCATGGCAGATTTTGCTGAGAGATCAAAATCCAAAACGGTCTGGAGACAGAGTTCTTATTTTCTGTTCAATGGAAATGTTATCCAGTAACCATTTATTATTCTGCAGTGGAAGGACCTTCCTCTTCTCTACACTGTTAGTCTCACATCAGTCATCAACATTTAAACAGGTACTGGAAGTACCTAAAAACAATTCTGGTAAGCAGGAAAAGGGTTATGGTACCTATTTTAAAATGGGAGTTAATTTGGGCTTAAATGCTATTAAACACAGCGGTCACTATGGAGCTTTGGAAGAGAAAGAGCTGTCTGTTCCCACTAAATCCCAGAGAGAACATCTGCTCTCTCTAAAGTGGTCCTGATTTATGTTCAAATGCTGTATTAGAAAAAGAGGTTAAAATAACTGTAAAACTAAATTCTATGTTTATAGAGATTTACTTCATTCAAATTATCTTTAAAGGATATAGAGGATATAAAGGAGATTCAGAATGAAGCAGCAAAGTGTATTAAACCTTGGATTAAAAGATGCTGGCATAATTAGCAGTAGACTTAGCCCTGATTAAAGCATGGCTATAAATAGTCTTCTCACTTATATATTGAGGTTATCATTTTCTTTCCATTGCTTGGCTACTGCTGACGCAGCAAGCTACTATTACAAATCAATTATCAGCTGCATTGGTAGCATCGGACACCACTGGTATAGAAATGGACTGTTTGCACATCCTGAAATGCTCAGAGTCCAATGTCCTACCTGCAGTAGAGGCAGGGACCCCCCGTGGGTTGGGCTGAACTGCCCACTTTGCCCCTCTGTCCCCAGATCCTTGCCTGTAATATGTGTGTTGAGTTTTCTCCTATGATATGACCTCCAGGCTCTGCAGGATTCAGCCTCAAAAGTTTCCAACAGGAAAACCAGAATCTCGTGGTGACAAAACAAACGGACCCTCAGAAATAGCCGTTGCCACAGTTTTTTCTAAAGGATGGTCTTTCACTTTCGAAAAGGGACCTCTTACTGACCTCCATGACCTTTACTGTACTGTCCTTCAAAGAGAGGAGGCAGCCAGGGTATTTTCAGCCCCTCTCTTTCCTGGAGGCGCGTCCTGAGATGGCCCAGTGAGAGCTCGGCGCTGGAGCCCAAGTGCTGTCCCCGTCTCACATGCTGCTCCCCTCCGCAGCAGCCAGGCAAACCGACCCCTGCCACATACACCTGTTATGTGTATTTTGCAGGAGGGACAAGCTCAGGGCCTTCTGGTGTTTGATGAGCTACTGCACTGTCTGTTCAGAGGCATTCCCTCTAAATAGTCCCTCGGAAGACTTCTGGACTTAGAAGCGGAGATGAGCTGAAGCAGGCGGTACCTGAGAGACCTTCTGTGACATCCAGCAGAGCTTGGCCGCTGAGGAAACACACTCGCTGGGCAAGTGCTTGCAGCACCAATGTTTTATCTGAAAGAGAAACATTTATTTCTCTTATAACTCATCTGAGGATATAAGAAAAAAGAAAGAGGTGAGGCACAGAGGTAACTGCATTTTGAAAAACAAATTTCTGCCAGTTTGTGAGTCCTTTTCTTCTTTTTTCCTTCAAGCTTTCTTGGGAGGATTTTAAATTCAAAAAGAAAAGCTCTCATGTCACATTTGTAAATCCATGGTTGACTGCTGTGTGAGGAGCTGTGTTAAACATTTGACATCAGGGCCCTCAAGATTTAATTCACATGTAAGCAGTGAAAAGGTTTTGCGTCCCGGCGCTTTGCACAAGTGGCCTCCTCCTTCCTCAAAGGAAAAAGGTGAGAAGGCTCAAAAGTCCACCCACCCATCCATTCACTCTTTAAGGATAAGCTGGTGCTAAATCCTTAAGATGCCTGTTGCGGTCTATGGACAAGACTCCAAGTTCCTCTTACAAGAGAGAATTACTGCTTATTGCCAACACCATTCGCTCTCGGGGGCTCTTATAGCACCTCTGAAATAAGGTCTTGGCAGAGAGACAAGAAAATGAACTGATTTCCCAGTACTCGACCGTCGTATGTATTTTAGCTTTTCCTGTGCTGCCTGTGTGTTGATTTGGGGTCTTGTTTTAATTTCTGAACTGTTGCCTGGATTGCTCTGCAAGCCTCCGGTCTTACTGCTCTTATAAGCCAAGCAAAGCTTTTTTTGGAGGGAGAAAGCTCGTGGGATGCGCTACGATACCTCGTGGGGTCACCAGGAGGGGCACCGATAAAGCAGGCAACCTCCTTCTGTGTGAACCACTGCAGAGCCAAAGCCCAAAGAGGTTTTAAGTAGCACCCTGCTATTAAGTGCCTCTTTTGGCATGAGATATAAAAAGGAAGTCCCTAATGATCAAGTTCTTGCAAGTGTGCAGTAAAGAACGGATCCTGCCATCCTGATTAAACTTCTGCTTTGGGAATTACACTCTTCTCATTCACCTGTTTAAGCAGACACTTCACTTTTTGCCTCACACTCTTGCAGTGTTGGCAAAGACGCTGTTTCTCCCTTGCTGCTCCTCCCCAGAGAGTTACCTTACAGCTGCTGCTTTGAAAGAAACACCCAGAGATCTGGAGATCTTGAAGGACCCCAAAATGTTAATTAATTGTTAATATCAGCATCTACACAGCTTTCCCAGAGAACACTTGGGTTTTGGGTGGGTGAGGGGGAACCATTTGTTTGCTTAGTGTTTGGGAATCTCAATTCATATGCACTATTCACCTTTCAATGTAAGGGCTTTAAATGCCCTGTGCATTTTGAAACAGCAAAGCTCGAGCTAATAACAATTTTACCCAACCGTTACTTTAGCTGCCTTGAGAGGCCTGGGGGCAGAGGAGCTTTTAATGGCTGTTAGAGAAAACAAGGCAGCAGGCAGTTCCATTCTTATTAACTCAGCTTTCATTCTCTGCACCACATATTAAACCACATATAAACTTGTTGGCCACAGGACAGCCAGCCCAGCGTTTGCAATATGAACAGCAGAAGACTCTGCTTCTCTGTGCTCTCATTTTCACTGTGGCCCCCTCTTTGCTATATTAATACCTACAGGGGAAATTTCTGTTCCGCTTTTGCACAGGGCTGGTTCTTCCGGGAGCTACTCAGGCTGCTGGCCTGATTCCATTCCCTGGCATCAGGCAGCAGCTGTCTCAAGGGCAATGTCTGTCATGACAGAGGACAGGGTAGGACACATGTCAGAGGAGAGCAAGATATATGTCTTGGTCCCATTGCTGTCAGGCTTGATTTGCTGGTTCGCCCCCACCTACAAGGTGGCTCCCTCGAGTGGGATTAGGGTCCCAAGTCATAGCTAATGAATGTTTGGGCCCTTCAGCTGGGGACATCCAAGCCAATGTCTGGGCTAAGCTAAATAAACAATTCAGGCATTATTTGGAAGCAAATTTTTTTGTTTGTAGCTAGAATTTTGGTCTCGAGGATGGGGCTTTTTTGTTTTGTCTTTTGGGTTTTTTGGTGTTTTGTTGTTTGGAGTTTTTTTTAATATTGAGTGATCAGGCAATTTTCTAACCAGCTTGCATTTCTGTATAGGTCATTAAAGATGACAGATGAAGAAGGGTCACCTAAAACTCAGAATCTGAGGCATGTCAACAGAGTCTCAGAGCAATAGCTGGACTTTTATCTATGAAACTCAGGGGAGCAATGGGGCAAGATGTTGCACTCGCTTATTCTAAGATAGGAGCATTGCACAATCCTTTCGAGTTCAGCGGCGGGGGGGGGTGCCATTTGCCACTTGATTTTAAACTGTAAAGGCAGACAATTTTAATCGTATGGGAAGGTTTTGCTCATGCACTTTTCCAGTAGAGCCTTCCTTCCCCCACTAAGGCCCTAGGTGTTGAACTTCAAAACATTTGTGATTCAGTTGCCTGTTCGAATTTTTGCAAACGTCCATAAAAATGAGCAGAACCAAAAAAATATATCCCACCTTGTTTGCTTGAACCTGTGTCTGCATAAAGTCAGTGTGGTGAGAGACAGATATGCTTCGCTCCTGTTCTGACATCTACCAGCATGGAAAATTTACAGTGGTCTCTCAGAATTGGTGAAAGGGTAATAACAGAAAGCTCCATACAAAACCCTGTAGGGATCTGTTTGCCACATCCTGTGTTAGCAGGATTCTGCAATTTTTCCCCAACCTTCTCCCAGGCACCACAAAAAATGGGTAAAGGCCAAGAGCAGTACAGGTCTCACACCCTTCTCCCCACTTCATGATCCAGAACAACCTTGTCCTTGGGACACAGAAAAGCAGCTGGTCAGCAAATTCACTGAGTTCGCAAAGCCACCTATGAGGAGAAAGTTAATAATTCCCTTTTATGACTTGCCTCTTCAACACTAAATTTTTCAGGCATATTCACCCAGTGCTGCATTTTCACAGCTGATATAAATCTGCGTGGGAAGGGAATTTAGAGCAGACCTTGGCTATAGCAATCTTGCCCCACGCAGAACAACATGAGGAACAAGCCATCATTTACAGCTGCATTTATAGCTGTTTGTTCTAAAGAAATGAACTTGGCAAATCACAAATTCCCTTTTCAAAAAAGAAGACAAAGAAGAAAGATGGCAAATAGACAGGACTAGCTAATGCTTATAATGTAGAGCCTTCCAGGAAGCTGTTCTGCAGAAGCTCTGATGGCCAGTGTCCCTACATGCCAACAGCAAAGCAATTCATTTGGGAAGTCAAATTGGGCCCAAACAACCTCCAAAATTCCCTTTGTCCCAGAATTCTAGCCAAGTGGTACACCAGGATTTATTGTTCACCTCCTCCCGTCCCAAAGCAGACAAGCAGCACTGAGACAAAAGCTCCTGGGACTTTGGGGGAATGCTGGTACACATTCAAGCCTCCCTGGGAACTGGTGCATAAGGACTGCACCACCACAGCTTCTGGTTACCCAGCTCACCAGCTACAGTTGGCAGGAATTCAGGTCCATTGAAACAGAGCATAAATGACATGAGGATCTGCAAACCTGACATGAACCATAGAACCTAAACACTTTATGTGGAATGCGCTTTTCATTGTAGATTTTAATAAGTGTAAAAAAACCTCCTGGTGAACGCTTTTATTGATGGCATTCGTCTTTCCAAAACCAAAGTCCTTGCATGCCTAAGTACACACACACCACCAGCTCTCCTCTCACATTTCAACAGAAGTCAGAGCTGGAGTAAGCAATAGATGAAGAGCCCAAGGAACCAGAAAATTCTGGTCACCGCTGCAGCAATGACAGTGGTAGCACAAGTATTGCCAATGTGCTGCTGAATCTATGCCAGAAGTTGAATAGGGAAACTCACACCTGGATTCATCTTGCCAAACTTGAAACTCTTCACTGAGGATTCAGTGGGCAGACATGAACATTTCCAGCAAGCTATACAGAGCAGCCTGAGTCTCCCTCCCTGGTGGAAATGTGTGCCGAAAGCAAGCCAGGCAATGTCAACACCTCTCCACTAAAGCCTTGCAGCTGCATCCTCCAGGGGATCCAGCTGCCTAAAATAAAGTGCATACGAATAACTTAAGAGTCACAGAGAACAACACTTTTGACATGATTAGGTCTGGTTTTCAACTGCGTCCCCTGGCTGCAACTAACCCAAGGAGCCCCTTCTTTGCTTAGATAGCCACCCAGTTGTCCATCCTTGGTACTCATTGTCGTGAATCATTAATATCAACTATCAAATGGAGGTGAAAGAAAAAAAAGCTTAGTAGAATCCCATTCTACTTTACTCCCATCCTTTTATTTCTGCTTTTCTGACTCCCTTATTTTTAGGTTACTGCCTCCACATTAAGGCAAACTAAAACCTCTCGCAGGTGAGGGGAAGCAGGGAGCTAACTTCAGGACAGTATGTCCATATGCTTGTACCCACCTGCATACAGTTTCTAGAGCAGATCACAAGGGAATAATTCCAAACACACTGACCAAAAAGTAGCTGTTGAAGGCTGTTTTGATGACCTATGAAGACATCAAGGTACGCTTCTGTAGTATTACCCATGAAGGGATATGCCACTGTATGTGCCAGTCCACAGCATGCAAACACATCGCTTTTGGACAGCGATAAGGAATGGGCTGGAGGTGCCCTCTGCAGGGCAGGTGCTCCCAGCCAGAACGAGCCTGGGGATCCCCGAGAGCTTCAGCATGACACTGGTAGGCAGCAGAAGACATGCTGCACAACCTGCAGCCATATGGTTCAGGACACAGGGCAGATAGGGACCTCAGCCTCTCCCTACTGCAGGTACATGTTTTACATCAACAGGCATACTTGCAGCCCCATGCTCAAGCATAATAATAATACTATTACAATAATTATATAATAATAATAATGGGCTCCTTACACATCTGGAGGAAGGGAGCTAAGGCACTTGTAACCCCACACACGTGGAGACAGCCAGGCTGACTATGGAACAAGCATGGCATCCTTCATCTGCTCTCCACTATGGTGTTTCATTACACAGTTGCTTATTAAATTCAAGGTCTCAATCTTTGAATTCAAAAGGACATTTTCCTTTAGGCTTGGCATGGCTAAACTACTGCCCAAAACTGCAAAATGAGTAGCTGAGTCCAAAGCTTTTCATGTTGGGGCCAGACATATCTGTTTGGGACAAATGCCACTGCCAGAGCGTGGAACAAACACAGAGCAAAGACCCTCCACCATCCTTCTCACCATGTGTTTCAAAGAAAACATTCATCTTGTTTTAGTGGTTATAAAATTAACAGAATGCACATACTAAAAAACCAATTCAATAAAAACAAGAGGCATGCAGTTTCCCAGGACGGAGGGGGAAAAACAGTCATGAGACATACTAGTCACTTCCCTCATGCTCTTCTGGCAGGAACTTAAAGAATCCCTGTAATGTCCTCTCTACTGAATTAGTATCAGACCCTGGATCCACGTGATAAACAGCATCCATTCCGCTGCACATCACAACATGATACAACACTTTTGGATAGAAAGAATGCAGACAGGTCTTCACAAACATCTCGTAGCAGCTGGATAGTAGCACGGATGACAACAGCTATCAAGAGACATGGTGTTCACTTGACTCTGAGATGGAGAAGCTGCAGCTGAGGAGAGTCAACGTCAGAGGGCAGCCTTACCTAGGTGAGAAATGGATGCCTCCAGCGCTTTCACTGCTGCAGCATAAATCCCCGCGTGCTTGGAGTTGAGGTTGTCAGTGACTGCTGCTACCAGACAGACCAGCACGGGGTGTAAGCTGTCTTTGAGCAAGGGTATTATCAAAGCCAGCACCTCCAGTGCCTGCCTGTTCACTTTCTTGTTGCAATCCTGAAGTCTCAGCACAAAGCCATCAAAAATCTGTTAAGAAAACAAATGACATGAAAGCTGGATTAAAATGTCTTTGTTTCAAGAAGGGATGCAGGAACAACTACGCAGCAATGCAAAAGATGAATGTGATCCTTTGTGTCAGCTCGGCACTTGCTAGCACAATTGCACTGTTTTCCAAAGGGTTACTCACTGTAGTGGTTGCCCAGCCTCATGCTGGTTGAAGAGGTTTTCATATTTTATTGATAGGTTTGGGTGGAGACAGCATAGTTCCTATGGT
>NW_010515394.1:32037-34606 GCF_000687285.1 Phaethon lepturus | reverse complement strand
TTCCCTATAAACCATTAAATTAACCCCATTGTAATAATGCAAAATACTATCTCTGCTATAGAGGTATGAAAAGAGGTATTTACAATGCCCATTTTTCCATAAAGTTGTCCCGAGCACTGAGGGTAGTTTGGATTTTGCCAAAACTGTGGCCAGATGAGATCCAAGTTTTGTTCCATCTGTCTCAGAACCTGCACCTTCTGGACCCAGAACTCTTCAGGACCCAAACCATTTCTCTAGCTAACAGGTAGACTTCTGCAGTTCAGTATGCTGTGCAGTTCTCATTAGAGCAGGCTCAGTCCCTTGACAGCCACATTATCAGGCATCTTCTTCTGGAAAAGGGGAAAAAAGCAGCCGCTGTGAGGGGAAGGAAGAGAAAATCTGTCTCGACCCATTTTCTTCCTCTTTCCAAAGGGAAAAAACAGGACCCCCAGGAAAGGTGAGAACCGCCTTTCCAAAGCTGGAAAGGGATGAGGACAGCATTGAATTGGTAGTTTTATCTGCACAAGACAAGATAAAGTCTACAGGAGCATTTTTAAATCAACCCAGCCTGATACTTCTCTCCCCCGTGCCAACCCATTTTTCTTCTGGAGAAGAATTGCCAAGCTTTCAGTGGCTGGATTTCCTTTATTTCAACCTAAGTGGTAGCCGGAGACAGCAGAAGCTACAGCAACAGGAAATTCTGTCATCGTCTCATGAACAGTACCAATAGGCACATGCCAGAGAAATACATTTGGACTGAAATTACTTGCCCTGAAGCCTGGAGTTGAATTCAATTATTCTGGGAAAGAAGGGACGGACCTGGTCCAAATAACTAGTACGTCGTGCCAAGATACACTGAATTAACTTTGCTGGTACCGGCTTGGGAAGGGAGCTAACGGGAAGGGAACCATAGAGATGCCCTACCTACCTGGACAATGTTAGCGGAGATGAACTTGGGGCTTTGTTTGCAGTGATGGAGGAGGAGCATCACCCCCTCTATACAAGTCTGAAATTCCTTGGCTGTCAAGAGGTTGCAAAGCTCCTCGAGCTGTTCAGTTTCTTCCATACTCTGAAATGATGTGTGATGGACTGTCTGGTGGGGTAAGACGGGTACATCAGAGCCAGATCTCAAACTGGAAAATAAAACCAAGGTAAGACCTTTTGGTGACAATATCTTCGGCTAATTGTGAGGGAAACATCTCAAGGTAATTTCCTAACAATGTAATTTCAGCTAGATCCTAAGATGAAAAGCAACTTGAATCTCATGACAATCACTGCAGGAGACAATCTGCAAGTAACATTGCTAGTGCTTACTCAGGAAAGCCCAGGCACCAAAGATGGGCTTCACCTCATTTAGCTTCAGATGTCTTCACAGATACTCATTTAGCATCCTTTGTGGGGAAAACTAGGCACTGCTTCAAAGTTGAAATGCCTCATCTTATGGGAGATATCTGTATTGTTAAGAAATTAATTCACTCTGGAAAAGTATCTCTCCAACGGATATGGGAATCTGGATAGAGAGCTCAGATGCATCTGCATGGATGAATCCTACCCAGAGAGCTTAAGGGGCAGATCTGAAAGGATCCAGAGGCTCAGGAACAGAGGGAAAAACAGAAGCCAGACGTCCCACCACTACGCTCACATTATTGCTTCCCTAGGGACAAGGCCCACAGTTTTACAGCCCCATGGGAACAATTCTCTTGGATCAGCTTCTCTCTGCCATGAGCATGGGGAGATCCTAATTATGCTCATGAGGTATGTGGTCACCTTCCTGCCACCACTGAGCACAACAGAACTAAATAAATCCACTCTGTTATCAGAGGAGAACAGGTACAAGTAGCTCTCCCGCTGCAATGGGGAGACAGCAAGGACCAAATTCCTGTCTTGTACGCTGATTGCAGCACAGGAGAACAAAGCCCTGCTGTCCATCAGCCAGGCAGTAATGGGTCTGAGTGACATGAATAGCTACAAAAAACATCCATGTTGAGACGCCTGTTGACCAGACCTGCTCAGGATTTGTCTTTGAGGGTCAGAGAGCCATGATTCAGCCAGGCCAAACCACATGCCTGGAAAGGGCTGGGTTTGGGAATGGCATGTCTTGATGGTCAACGTCTTGATTCTAGAGTGGGACTTCTCATCAAAGCACCCGCCTAAAAAAGACTCTCCACTCAGATAAGAATACCCTGACTGAAATTACTTGTCCCAAGTCAAACAGCAGAGACATGACCCTCTCACAGCCTCCACAACACTGTCCTCGCCACTGCACTGGATCTCCTGAGCTGTAACTGGTGGCTGTCTCTTCCTCTCTCTCACTTTTTGTGGAAAACCCTCCAGAGAACTTGTGTTCAGCCTAATGCAGAAGTAGACATTTTTTTATCATACAAGACTTGTGGGACAAGGAAACAACCTCTGGCACACCTCGTCTCCACCAGAAAGATTTTACTGAGGAAGAGACATGTAAAGCTTGCCATGTGCTTTGACAGGTATAACAGAAGTGCTCAGTACCCTCCCTCAGAAGCCAAGTTGCCCTGGGGCATCATCAAGCCGCTCTTCTTAGCCCTCTTGGGGTCCTCGGCTAATGGACGTTCAC
>NW_010515394.1:20712-32006 GCF_000687285.1 Phaethon lepturus | reverse complement strand
CCTACAGATACAAAAAAACCCCGATCAATCTAGAGAAGACAAAAGAGGCAATGACTCGTTGAAAACACAAGTTATGACCAAGAAAGGGTGAGGGGAACATTTCACAGCTTAGAGAGGGAGACAGGCCAGAGATACACTGGTGTCCACTCTTTGTTTTCAATAACCCAAGGCAGGTTTGAGGTGCTACCATAATGGGCAGCAGTATAAAATCCTGAATTCACTACTCTTGAGCACAAATGGCAATAATGCAAACTGGTAGGGAACAAGCCTTCTCAAAGGGAATAGTGGGAAACTTCTGGGCTCTCTGGGGGTTGGCATGTTGTGTTGGGAGTTGACTTGGTTCACAATCACTCTCCCTACTCCTGCACAAATGCACATTCCTTTCTAAAATGTAAATGGAGAGGAATGAGAAAAAAAAAAAGGGACAATGAATTCTCAAAGCTTCTTCCAGCTCCCCACTGCACGACAGCAGGGCAGTATTCCCAGAACACAGACAGTATATGTACTCGTTATGGTTGCCTTGGGCATCTTTTGGAGAGTTGGAAATTTTCTTGGCACTACTACTTCCTTCGTCTGTTGCAGAGACGTTACTTTCAGAAGCGCTATTCTCACTTCCTTGCTTTATTAGGGCGGTACTCTTGGGGGGTTTTTATGTTTGAAAGTAAAATCATTTTCTCCTAGTTCCCTTTCCTGTTTGTGGCTCATATTCAAAATAGACCCACTTTATTTCTAGTGATAATACTTCCTTCGCTGTCTGCGGATAAACAGGCTGAGGATCAACAGTTCATTTCCAGAAGCAAAATGATTCAGCGAAAGAAGAATGAGATAGATAAATATTAGGTATGTTTAATCTCAGATTAGCAGTCTCAGGACTTGCAAAAAGGAGACATTTCTCCTGCCAAGCACTTACTTTCTGCTTAAGTGTTGCCATAACATCTTCCAAGTCACGTGAGGGGACAGACTGTTTCAAATACCGATCAAATTTTCGATGACTCATCAATAGACTCAGCATCTTCCGCCCATAACACCTAACACAGGAAAGAGAGAAGTCAGTACAGGCTATTACTGGCTTTTCTGCCCTGTGAACAAATAAGGGAAAAGTGTTAATAGAATAAGCTGATATTTTAAACTCGTTATGTGCAATGCCTTCATGAGAAGGTGTTACCTATCCAGCAAAGAGAGATATTTACCTCCACTGGTCGCCACTGCACAGTGCTGCCAGCTGAACACAAGAGGCAAGAGGAGAACACGGGGCGACAGGAAAATACAGTTTCACTCTGCAGATGTGGCTATGCTTCTGTGGGATCAAAGGGTCCAGTGGGACGAGCGTAGCACATCTCCTGCTTTGCCATCAAGGCTTATTTGCAGGGTCTTCCTGCCATTGCACAATAATTTGCCTTCCTTCAACTGACAGAGAAGCTAGGACAAGTCGCCTCCTGCTTAGTATTTCTTATTCTGTACTAGACGTATGCCAATGGGCAGCTAGTTGCTCTCATGTTCTTAGCATGTGTCAATGGAAATTTAAATTAATAACCAAAGTAGGGAGATTTTGGTGGTTTGGTTTGGTTTTGCTACTCTGAAACTACAGATATCTTCAAGAGAGAATTTGGAAGTCGTTCAGCCACAGACAACAACATTACACATGCATTGGAAAGAAAAATTTGCGACTATCAGAGGCAACTAAATCTGCAGAAGAGGTTTAGAAAGACTGAGTACATTCTTTGAAGACAGCTCAAAGTTTTCGAGGACAGTCTTAACCTTACCAGAAATAAATGCTTGGGATCTTTCAGTGATGAACAGCGGCCAACGCTTCAGCTTTGCGTTGCACACAGAAGACCAAACAAATTGTTTGATTGACTGATCTGAGATCAGTTGATCTGAATAAAGAAATATTGCAGTCCAGGAATTTGACAACTGTCCTTGCTGGGCAACCTCACATTACCCAGTACAGTCACTTTTCCAGCCAACATTATCCCCTCGGTGAAGTAACTTTCTTAATATTTACCTTCCACTCTTTTTTGGTTTTATCATTTATAGCCAGACATCAAACAGTTTTCTAATTTCAGGAGGTGAAATGAAGAGCCTCACCTTGTGTCCTGATGACGGTCCTGAGCAAGCTTCACCACCGTGCACACCAGCAGCTCGGTGTTGTCACGCGTGCCCGACAGGAGCTTCTCAGCTCCGATTTGCTCCATTGCGGTCAGGAGGTGTTCGGCCGCACACTTCCGCACCAGGACGTTGCGGTGCCTGGACACAAGAGAACACACACCGGCGCAGAGGGAAAAGAGGGCCAGAAGCACAGGCCTTGGTCATAGTGTTGTCCCTGTCATTGCTGGGGGAAGGAGGCTTGTCCAAAGCAGGACAACAAAGCCGGTGAAGGGTCTAGAGCACAAGGGTCTTCTGAGGAGCGGCTGAGGGAACGGAGGTTGTTTAGGCTGCGGAAAAGGAGGCTGAGGGGAGACCTTATCTCTCTCTACAACTACCTGAAAGAAGGCAATAGCAAGTGGGTGTTGGTCTCTTCTCCCAAGTGACAAGTGATGGGACAAGAGGAAATGGCCACATGTTGCGCCAGGGGAGATTTAAATTGGATATTGGGAAAAATTTCTTCACCGAAACGGTTGTCAAGCATTGCAACAGGGTGCCCAGGTACCTGGTGGTATTTAAAGGACGTGTAGATGTGGTGCTTAGGGACATGGCTTAGTGGTCGACCTGGCAGTGCTAGGTTAACGGTTGCACTTGATGGTCTTAAAGTTCTTCTCCCACCTAAATAATTCTGTGATTCTATGTGTCCTTGCTGCAATTTGAGCCACCTGTAAAAGATTCTGTCCTCGGATAAACATAACGTTGGCACTGTACAGAGGAACTCCCTGCAAGGAAGAGGGTGGAATTCAATCTCCCTGGACTATCTGATACTCAATTTCCTTCCAGAAACTAACTCTGAGAAAGAGGGAAATGAAAGCCAATTCATGCTGAGACACCAGAGGGCTCCCACTACGCAGACAGAGCTGTAGCAGGATTGAGGCTTATTCCACCTGTTTATGTCCACATCTGCAGACCCTTCAAAAGAACAAATGGGGAGAAAGACCCTATGGGGCATGAAGCTGTAGAATACCCAGCAATGCAGCCAGCTTGTTCTTTGAGGCGTGGAAAGAGGTACGTTTGACTGTTTTACTCTTTTTAAAAGATGAGGAAAGAATAGCAGTCATTGTAGCCAGGTTGTCCTTTCTGGAGAGTGCCTATTTGAAACTGTCAGGCACAGCACTCATATTTTAAGGCAGCATTTGCTTCAGCTATCCCATGGGAGTCGGCCTGTGAAGGCGCCTGTAAAGTGATGACTGACTGACTGACTCACCATCTCAAGGCTAACATGCTGCATCAATTGGAATAGAAAGTGGAGCTTTAAGGACACAACAGTCAGACAGACTCCTCCTTCTCAGGAGCTGCACCTGCGGCTTCTGCCCCATGTGCTCCATGTCCCAGCAATCAGCCTCCTTATTGCTCAAGTTAATGTCACAATGACGATGCATGGTTTTTGCCAGCGCCTCTGTGGTTAGCGTTGTGGAGTAGCAAAGCGTGCTCGCTGCTGGAACTGCCATTGTCCCTCTTCCTGCAAAGCCACAAGGCTATATCAGCACTCTTTGCAGGGACTTTCACTTCCCCATCATTCACCACATCTAGGCAGCGTTGACAGACTGTGAGAACAAATAGGCTGTAGTAGGGCAGGAGTAGCTGACAAGTGGAAGGGAGCGAGGTTGAGATGAGAATCAAATCACCGAGTTCACAGAAGATGCAGGAGAAAGGGCCCTTTCCTCCCATCATTCCCCTTCTGCCTCCTGTCCCTTCCCTCTAGCCACACAATTTAAGGTCAAGGATATGCCTAAGAGAAGAACGACGTACTGGACTCCACTAGCCATGAGAGCAGTCATTGCTCGTGCAGGAGTCACGCTCCCCACCATGATCCCCAGGGATCGATTGGCTGTTTTCTGAATGAACTTGCTGGAGTCCCCCACCTTCTGGAGCAAGACCCGAGCAACCTCATCCACCTCGTGGTCCATGTGCTTCTTCATGGTCCTGAAGAGCTCTCCAAGTGTGCCGATGGCAAAGCGAGACATCTTCGAGCGGAGGTTGTTCACCTGGGCAAGTCATGAGAGGAAACATAAGAATCACCTTGTACAGAAGATCAGTTCCCCGAGATAAAAGTCCCAGGAAACAACAAGACTTCTTGCTGTGTCCAGGTGGAACGTCAGAGCACAGTAAAAGCAGAAGACCACAAACACAGGAAACACAGTCACTCCGACAGCAACTTCTTCTCTGGCCTCAGGCCCACTTACACAGTACAGTTTCAATGAGACAGCAGCCCTAAAAAATACTGTTTCACCTAGAACCAGTGTGATACTTAGCCCATAACATCGACTGCTTTGATTTTAGGCCCTATGATGGAAAACAAACAAAAAATTAAAGCAAGAGCTGTTTTTAAACTATAAAGGTACAATTCACTAAGACACGATTGCGGAAAAGTACACTTTCCTCTTGTCCAAAAATGCACCACTGGCAGTTTGAGCACTCAACCAGGACACAGCAAATATGGGCTCAAGTCTACAGACAAATTTGCAGCAGGGCCTTGAGTCCATCTGCAGCTCTGTCTACTCAGGAGAATCCTGGCTGTTGGACTCAAGGTACTCAAGGATCCTGGACATCCCATGCAATTACAGTTGCGGTCAGTGGGGTTTCACAGCATTCAGTGCTGCTCTGGAGTGTTCCCTGCTTCCAAAAGGCTCTCCCACAACAATAAGGAAGAAGCATCTCAGAGTCATGCGCTTCATTTGAAAGATAGTTTGAAGGACGGACCTGTGGTTCTTTCTGCCAGACTTAGTTGTGCCTCAATAAAAATGAGCCACATAAGTGCCAGAAGTGCTTGTGAAACCAAAATCTGGGACTGGAGTGAAATGAAAGCTGGAAGGTGTCTCTGCACATGAGTCAGATAGGAGGAAATCACCTCAGAACGGTAAAAGTGATGTAAAAATCAGATGAGCTAAGCTGAAAGGGTTGTTCCTAACCCTCACCTCAGAGTGGGAGAATCTGAGTCCTGCATATCTCAACAGAAAGGTTTGAAGAGTCCCACAACACAAGGGGCATCCAAGCCTCCAACACCATTAAACATTGGATAGAAGGACTGATTTTCATGGAAATGAGCTAAGCCTTACTGTCTTCTGCAAGCAAAGGAAAATCTAATATATTTGGCAATTTGTATTAAGAGTACAAGGCAGCTGGTTCAGGCCACAGACAAGTGCCAGGTTGGAAATATAGCCACAGATGTTATTAAGGAGCTTAGGTTGAGACCCCTCTGCTAACTGAGAGATGAGATAGTGAAGCTGTGCACGACTGCCCTGCAAACCCCACAGCCAGGCCGCTCCAAGCACTCGGTGGCTGCAGCACAGAACTCCATCAGTGCACAGGGCCAACAGGTCAATGGGAAGGGCAAATTACCAAAAAGCACACAGAAAGGAAGAAGGAGAAAACATCATCAGGAAACACTGGAAAATAAATACCTGCAGTCAATGCCCAGGATGCTGAGGAGGAGGAGGAAGAGGGATGAAGCTGGGAGGCAAAAGCTGCAGTGTTTAATTACAGCTTGGGCAGAGACTTGGGCTGTGGCAAATCACCTGGTCAGTGTCTCGGTTTCTGCATGTGTATATGGCATTTTAATGACACCTAGCTTGAAGAGGAGAGAGGCAGATGCCCTACATACCAGTGAATATACCTAGATGTACAGACAGATCATATAGGGAGGTGACATAGCTATTAGAAAAATGAGGTCTAAAAATAGGAGTGAAGGCAGACACTGAGCACATATGTCAATGAACAAGCACATACCCACTCTACACCTTGTACATGGGACACAATTAAACACACTGTTCTTACCTCTTTGGTAACTGCCAAGGAAACATCATGAAGTCTACAAAGAAGAACTTCTGAGTGGCAGATAGCCAGGCGTCTGATGCTGAGGAGTCCCTTCGCTTTCTGCTCCCTGAAAGGCAATTGCCAAAAAGATTGATTTTTCTCACCAACCAAGAACTAGGCAGCCCTCTGAAATGGCAGGGTGTTGGCTGAAACAAACAAAGGGAGGTACTTCTCATTGAATAAAGGAACTCACTGCCACAGGATGCTGTAGGGGTCAAAAGCGGACATAAATCCAAAAGGCAAAGAGATGGCTGTGGCCATTAAACAAGACAGCCTTTCTGAAATCCCTGGCACACAAAGTCCCTGTGTCGCTGCTTCCTAGAAGCTGGGAGTTTGTGCCATGGTTCTGTTTCTTGCACCCTCCCTGTACCTTGCCCCTGAGATACAGTCTTGCGTGGCTGTTACTGGGGCATTTTCCCTCTTTTCCATTCCCAGAGGGTGGTTTAGGAGTGAGTCTGCATTGTCACACCATAGCTGAGTTTGCATTCTGCAGTCTAGTTCCCTCCCAACTCCCCACCCCAAAGCAGTATGTTCTAAAAGATACCACACGTGGGCAAGCGCAGTTGAAATGCTGCATTTTCCAGGAAGTCCCTACTTAAAATAACAGCTACAACAGCAACGTGTTATTTAAAAGTCATAAAACCACGCATTTTTCAGCACTTTCTTCGTGACGGACCTGAGCTACATGAAGGCACCTGATGCAGGCACTGGCTCCCCAGGGCTGCAGGGCAGGCTGAGGACCCTCCCCACCGGGATCTCTGAGTGTAACCCAGAACCCCCACACGTGCAGCAGCTCTCTGTACCCCACACGGCACCAAATAGGAACCGGGAAGAGAAAGGGGAGAGGGGCAAAACAAAGCCATTGCACAATGAGATGCATCATGGAAGATTTTTCGGGGTTATCCCAGTGTGGATGGAGCCCTAGTGAATGTACGCTGACTCGGAAATCAAAAAGACAACCAATATCACCTGGAATTTGTAGAGTCTCCTCCTGTCTGTGTCTACTTTCAGGACACACTGTGATTATCAGCAAAACATCTTTGGCCCATAGTACGCAGTGAGGAGGAGAAAGTTTTGTTCGAGAAGTGCAAGATTCCTAAGGGATTTTTTTTCTTGTACCTTATCTTGTGCCACGAGCCCTTCAGGAGAAATGACAGACGGAGCATGCCTCAGTCCGTTTCTCAGAACCCACAGGCACTGCTGGGACTCACATGCAGGAGGCCACAGGGAGGCCCTGTGTCCTGCTGCTGCTGCCAGCAGCGGGACCAGAGATAAATCCGTACTCAGGCCCACCTGGGCCAGTGAGCAGAGGCCCCCAAATCTCTACACTCAAGGCCGCTTCCATCCTGCTTCTGGCTTCAGCCAGCAAATCATCTTGTTCCATAACTTTCTCTCTTCCCTGAAGATTTCACCTGCAGCTACATGGAGCAGAAGGCAAAGCCAGGAAACAGTATGGACCTGCTGCGACTCGCACCAAGGCAAATAAAAGGCTGCTCTCACATCTTGATGCTGTGACTGCTTTGGAGTGGTTTCACTAGTTCCCTTTGGACATCGAGGCTGTCTGGGCTCAGAGACACTAGAAAAAAACATTTCTAACTCACCGTTACACTGAGCGGGAGAAAGAGTGCACAGGGGACTTTCTTACCAGTCATCGCTGCTGAGCCATGCGAGCGCGTTGAGCAGTCCCTGCTGTGGGTTAGGGAAGGCTCGGGCTTCCTGGACGTTCCCACACTCCGCCTCTTCTCCCCACTCCAGGAAGTCCAGAGTAATGGCTGGCAGCGATACTGCTGTAAGGAGAGGGTCAGACATCAGCATCGCATACCCCGGGGCAAGGCACCCCACCACCAAGCAGGCTGCAACCCACTCTCCCAGCCAAGACTACATATGGATGCAAACTGGCATTGGTTCAGACACTTCCCTGCTGCTGTGTGGCTCATTGCTTTTGCCCGCGCCCAACCATCTCCCAGTCTTCCCCAGCCAGGCACCAGCTCCTCCTGTAAACCTGAACATCGCGCACACAGAGCCAGCTCCCAAGTCCATATAGGTACCACAGCCAGCTTGCAGATTCATGGTGCCGCAGAGCCCGTGCTCACCGGGAGACAGCACTGCCCAGCAAGACTTGCTGCCCCAGGACTAAGCTCCTGAGCTGAGCACATACCACCCTGTATCACCTCCCTGTTACCTGGAGCACTGGGGACAGAGGCACCCTGTAACTTTCTGAGGAAACACCTCCAGCTGCCCCCAGGGAGCACCAAGCCTGGACAGCCGAGTCCTGCAGGGCTCGGGTGAATCCCCAAGGAGCAACCACCAGGGAACAGTGCGATACCTGACCCTGTAAATCTGACCGTGCCTCTGTTTCCATTTACTTCAAATATTCTAGGTAGCAGTGTGCTATCTAGAGTGCACGTACCCAACAGTGTGTTGGGATTACCCTGCATGGCTCGACCTTAAGGAGAAGGAGCTGTGGCATTGAGAAGCTGGTAAACAGCTGGATATCTGCACGGCTCGGCCTTGCGGAGAAGGAGCTGTGGTAAACAACTAAGAAGAAGCGAGGAAAACAGGAACACCTGCAAGCAGCGAATCCTGACTGTGTGAGAGGCGCAGGGACAGCGCGTGATATTTTGTATATAGCCAATTGTAATAGTGGGTGTAACAAGTTGTAACCAATCATGAGTGTGTGCGCAGTGACTAAACGAAAATTATGATATATATTGGAGTCAGACAAGACAATAAATGGCTTCGGAATATAACTCTCACAGAGTTGTGAAGTCCATCTTTCTCCCGCAGCAGTGTGCTCTCTAGAGTGCACGTACGTTTTGGCACGCTATTGGGAAAGTAGTAGTTTATGGATTATGCTATTTTCCAAGTGTTATGAACATTTACTCTTTCAGAGGTACCCACTGGCTGTACTTCGAAGATGCTGAGGTGAAATTTATTTGTCATCAAATGTACTTGTGTGCAGACTGTGCAATGCCTAAGCTTCCTCTTGCGGAAAAAAGAAATTTCTAGTCTAGAGAGTTGTGACAAAAAAGCCTTCCAAATGTGAACTGAGAATAAAAATATGTAAATATAGATGCAAATTGTTGGCAAACACACTCTCTTGATGATAAATACATACAAGGTGTAAGAAAATTCAGATGACAAATGCATTTGTTATGAAACCTATTTGTCATCAAAAGCACCATAGGTAAAAAATGTCATGTCATGTCTTGCACTCAAAAGCTCACTTTCTAAAGTGTAGATGAAAACATCTGAGCTGTCTGAAGTATTGAGTATAAAGATTGCAGAGAATCTAGATGAACTGCTAGGGACTCTGTAGGTTTTTTATGCCACCTTGCATGTTCTACAAAGCGTGGAGGATGGGGGAACTGCAAAATCAAAAATATTCAGATGGGGACTACTTTGCATTTCACAGATATCCCTGTCACTGGCATCAGGGATTTCACCGTATTTGGTTGGGGTGACAGAAGAGGCGCTGCTGGCTCCCAGTTTGCGTTGCAGGCAGTGGCATGAGAGGGGCTAGAAGCCATTAAGCTCTTCCAGGTGCAATAGCGTGATTGCACCGAGTCACTCATTTCCATGCAGAGACAACTTTGCTGCAATAGTAGAAATGCTGGCTGGAGAGCCAGGCAGCAGCACAGGCAGAGGGCCAAGATGGTCAATGGCTAATTGGTCATGGTGGCACACACATGTGCACAGTGAGCACACCTTGCCAGACTGCACCGGAGCTCAGCCCTGCAGTTACAGCTGCCTCTCGGCACCAGTGTTCTATTTTGGACTATCAGGACAGGCAAAAGCTAGAGCTTAAGGATCTACTTTATTCAGCCCAGCTTCCCAATGGATCTGTAAGCCCCAACTACTCCAGTATCACCAAGCTGGAGTGAATCCAAAGCAGGTTTGCTCTCAATCCTCAGCACCTGAGATCCTACCTGTGGTTGAGGAATGAGGCAGTCTGTGCTCCTTGTGCAGTGAAAGAGCTGGTGCAGGGGCTGCAGCGGAGCGGACTCACCTGAGGAGCTGTGTGGGGAGCTGCCACCCTGGCTGATGACGGGGATGCTGGGCAGTGAGGGCCGGTTGACCCGCTTCTTCAAGGCAGAACCAGTGCGCTCTCTGCATGCATTGCTCGTGCTCTGGGCAATGGAAGCTGGCCCATTGACAGGTGGTAGGCTAAAGCCTGCAGAGACCAAAAAGGACCTTGTAAAGTGGAGAGTGCTGGACAGGCTGGACAGGCTGGCTGTGGGCTTGGAAAGGGCCAGAAATCTTGCTGGAGCTGGGTCATATCCCTTTGCTGTCCCAAACAACTCCAAGCATAACAGTTGCACACTAACGTGGAACAGCAATCACAGAATCATACAATCACAGAATAGTTTGGGTTGGAAGGGACCTTTAAAGGCCATCTAGTCCAACTGCCCTGCAATGGGCAGGGACACCTTCAAGTAGATCAGGTTGCTCAGAGTCCTGTCCAGCCTGACCTTGTACGCCTCCAATGACGGGGCATCAACAACTTCTCTGGGCAACCTCTGCCAGTGTTTCACCACCCGCAACATCGAAAATGTCTTCCTTATATCTAGTCTAAACTAAAAGTCCTGTTTTAGTTTAAAATCCCATGCAGTGATGCTTTCCCTAAGGAAATGAGAAAACCTCAGTACTGCTTGTCTTGCGCTTTCCTTTTTCAGAGGCTGGGTAGGGAAGTTACATTTCTGGGGCTCCCACCTCAGCACCCCTCACCAGTACTTCATAAAACAGTAGCAAAAAAGAGCAGAAAACCCTGTCCGATGCCCTTGGGCTGAGTGCTGACTCTTAACGTTCGCTGCCACTAAAGTCACAGTAGCACGTGCAGCAGCACAATCGGAGACTGTCAGCTGCAATCAAGTTTCTAATGCTGCTTGCTCCTGTGGATAAAATATAAGCACTGGTGTCGTGGTTTAGCCCCAGCCAGCAACCAAGCACCACTCAGCCGCTCACTCACTCCCCCTCCCTCAGTGGGACAGGGGAGAGAATGAGAAAAAAACCTCATGGGTTGAGGTAAAAATAGTTTAATAGGACAGAAAGAGAGAAAAAATCAACAATGATAACAACAATAATAATACCGACAGAGGAATGTACAAGAACAAGTGATGCCCAATACAGCAATTGCTCACCACCTGGCAATCGATAGCCCGTCCCTGAGCAGCGATTTCCGCCCCCCCGGCTAACTCCAGTTTATGTACTGTGCATGACGTCATATGGTAGGGAATATCCCTTTGGCCAGCCTGGGTCAGCTGTCCTGGCCATGTCCCCTCCCAGCTTCCCGTGCACCCCCAGCCTCCTCGCTGGCAGGCCAGCACGAGAAG
>NW_010515394.1:14832-20637 GCF_000687285.1 Phaethon lepturus | reverse complement strand
GCCAGCACGAGAAGCTGGACTGTCCTTGACTACTTAGCAACAACCCAAAACATGAGCACGTTATCAACAGTTTCTCATCCCAAATCCAAAACATAGTCTCACACTAGCTTCTGTGAAGAAAACCAGCTCTATCCTGGCTGAAACCAGGACAACTGGCTAAGGGCTCCAGCACAGTTCTGCCACGCGAGCTCCTCAGCAGGCAGGGGTGTGAGCAGGATAAGCTGTCCTATCCCATGAGAAAGATCTTTTGCCTTCTAATTAGGCATCGCTTAATTTTGTTTCTTCCAGGTTGCACCTTGGTTGAAAAGCATTCTTTTGGACTCACCCATTCACCTTTCCTGGAGGCTACGCTCAGTTAGTCTGAAGCCCCACTGTAGTGTACACGACAGAACTATCTAGTCTGAAAGACTTTATAGGAGAAGGGAGGAAGGTGATGTTCTGTGACTGACTCAGTGTGGGCCACGGGCAAGACACTTCATTTTCCTTTGGGAAATGGAAATAAATCCTATTCTGACTCCCACTCGGATGCAAGTGGAACACAGCCTTCCAGTCTGATTTCATAGACATTTGCCACACTGTGCAAATAGCAAGCAAGTGAACAAAAAGGCCCACAACCATAGCAACCACTTACTTTCTTCAGCTGCATCCCCAGCGTCAACGTTCTGTGTCGGGAGCTGCAAGGACTTTCCCTTTTCTCTCTCTTTCTCCCTCTCTCTACGCAAAAGCTCCATCTGTTCCATTCGCTTCTGCTGTATTTTCTTCTGAGCTGACTTGGACAAGACGACGTGGATCTAGTTGCAATGGAAACACATCATAGAGCATAAAGAGATACACAAACGGTACACAATGCCTCATCAGGAACACAGTGGTAGGGTGTCAAGAGTCTTTAATGCAGCTCTATCTACATCCCAATACTTGCAGAAAAATTCCTTCTTGCCTCCCCTTGGCATACAGTTATACCCAGCGATGTGTAACACTTCACTGCCATAGCCTCCTGGACTCGTGGAGGGTTGTTTCTCAATGCAGGTCAGGAAGCCCTGCTTGAACCAACAGAGTCACAGGACTGCTCCAAGGCGTATGAAGAGCTCACATCACCAGGGAACAGGCAGTTCAGTTCCAACAGGCCTGAGGTGGGGGAATTAAAACCATCTGCAATAACCAGCAAGGACAGTTAATTTGCTGTTTCTTAACACTCATGGCCAGTAATTGCAGCTGCTTCTCACTTCCTTGCTGCTGAAGGACTCAGCTGCTCTCTGGGAACACATGAGTCCAAGAAAGGAGTCATGTGAAAACAAGTTGGAGAAACATTGGTCTTAATGAATAGGACAATTGAAAATGAGAGAGCTGTGACAAACAGCAGGAAAGATAACCAAGGAAAAGCAAGCTCTCCCATTTTATTTTGCAGCCTTGCTTACACTCAGCATGATAATCATTGCTTCTGTGCTTCCAAACATGCACTTTGCACATGTTCACTGATGCGTAACTTGCTCTGCCATTCAGATCTGCTCTAAATTGGCCTTCGTACAGAAAGAATGCTTCTTGCGTAACCTGAGCACCACCTCCCAACCAGTGACTTCTGCAGCAGTGAAAATACTCACACAATTGCTCCGTAGCTGTCAAGTGCATTCCCAAGAGAATCTGCTCCCCAAGAGAGGAAGGTTATGACTTTCAGTGACATTTTGTGCTAAGCACTGAACAGTCACTGAAAAAGAAGCATGCTCCCCCCTGTCCCTAGCCCTTACCTTCCCATTGCTGTCCTTCAAGTCATTGTCACTCAGAAGGTGAGGGCTTATGATATTATCCATCTCCTTGGCCTGGCTGAGTGGGAGGCCTGTTAACGGGTGCACAGGTGCACGTAAGTGTCCGGCAGACTTCACGCCACCAACAGCACGATGCCGGAGAACAGGCAAGATGGGTTCTGGAGTGTGGAGCTCTGATAAAACATGGATTGTAGGTCGTGTATGAGAACAGCAAGGTACACATAACCTCTCCAAACAGACGGGGTACTACCATATTGCCCTGGCAGCAGCAATGGCATTACTCTGTTGGCCATCAGACTCAAACCTACTGATGCCTGATAAAGGTGTCAGCCCTTGGCTTCTGGTGAGCAGCTGTGCTTGACAGAGAAGAGCAGAAGATGGAGGTTGCCCTTGCCAAAAAGATGGATGGAGGTTGCCCTTGCCAAAAAGATGCTCTTCCTATCCATGTTGATTTTAGGAAACATCCTCTTTTTCCCAGTTACTACTAAAATAACTTGTTTTTAATAGCTGTATGCATTTGTAGAAGTAAGAACCTACATTTCCTCGTCTTGGCTGGAATATTTTAGAGGGCATTTAAAGAAAAGCTTAGGATTGCTAGAGAGTTACCAAAACCAGAATTGTGTTCTTGAAGCTAGAGAATTCATTTTCCCCAAGGAGTTTCATCCTACATTGTAGGAGATCAGCCCACTCTCTGGGCAGCCTGACTAAAGGATGATTTTCTTAATGGGAATAGCACGGTGCAGCTCATTCTGAAATACTCTCCAACAGAGCTGTTACAGCTCTGAGAACTAATGATTCCTTACGTGGCTTCACAGGTGATAAAATTATGTGAGAGCCAAGCAGTAAAAAAAGAATAGCTATCTTAAATCAGGATTTTTTCCCTGCAGAATGGTCAGGTCAATAATAAAAGAGAGACATGCTTTAGCAATGTCACTCATTTCTAGTCCAGAATGTATCCAGCAAAATGTCACCTTACTTACTCAGCAATACTTCTCCCTAGTTGCATTCAGCATCCTAGCTGCGTCTCAGCAATAAAGGAATAGTTCCTACGGGGGCGTGCCCATTATTTGGCAGAACTAACACGGAGCTGAGGGAGCAGTGGATCTTAATTATGCCAAGGCAGAAAAAAGGGTATTTATTAAATTTTTATCCCTCTCATCGCTACAAACCCCCAGATGGCAAAGGGACAGCAACAGGGTCATTGAGGTTTTCAACTTAAAAGTACTGGCTGACACAGACGCACCAGACACCACCTTTTGTCTTGCAGAACTCTTCCTGCTAGTGCTAATGCAAGGCGGGGAGGGGAGAGAAGCCAGTAGGCATCCCCTACCCCAGCCTCAGTTTGCAATACTGACATATGCAGATAGAGTACGGGAAGAGATTTGCAATCCTAAACACAGCGTCAGTGGTTTGAGGTAAACGAGTTGCACAAAGGAAACCTCAGTTCATTACTCAGCATTTGGCTTGTGCTTTAAGAGGACAGAAAGCTCAAATCCTGCATAGGCTGGATCCTCTTTGAAGTCTCTTTCTCTGGAAATGGAAAATTCACAAGGAACTTCCTGTCACACGAGGTTTCACTACTTCTCCAGTGCAAAAACAGGCCATGCTGATGAATCTCTTTCAGAGCTCGAATGGTTCGGTTCAGAAACTGCTCCAAGGGAAGGTTTTCTCCTTCAAGTGTAGGAGGAAGGAGGGGGAACATTTCTTGTTTCATGTGAAATGCCTCATTTTTCTCTGATCTTTGTGACATTAGAGAGTGTGCAGGGAGATAAAAAGTAGGAGCATGAGGCGGAGGAACGTTTTCTTTTCCTGCTGTGCATTTCTGGGGCCCCAAGGTCTCCCTCCAGCTCCTGCCATTCATAGCCCCATCCATGCTGGAGTCATTTTCACCGGATCCCCAGAGCACATTTCCCAGTGAGTGGGCTTTGCGGCAGCCATCTGAGCACATCAAGGAACTGAAAAATGTTACAGGACAGTTTTCAACCGAACTTTCACAGTGCCACCCATGGGCCTGGATTCTTATGGTCATTTTAGGGCAGCCATGCCCAGTAGTTACCTGGATATTTAAGGGTCTTCTCTTCACTGCTGCTGCCTGAGCTTGGCCTAAGAAAATTGGGGATAAAAGAATAAATGAGAAGACAGAAAGAGAAGGGGTGTAGCATTCAAGGAGGCAAACTTTCACAGCATGGTCATTCTGATGAAGGAGGAAATGCAGCCCATGAAACTAGCAATATGCAAAGTTGATTAATTACCGTTAACATTTCAGTTGCTGGAGTCACACAGAGCTCATAAAGCTCAATCTGAAACACGGGAGTCATTCTTCAATTTGGGCCTTAAATATCCAATTCTGCTGTTTCTTATTTTGGAGCTAAGTGGCTCTCACCGCTACATACATCCTTTGTGCATCAGCAAGAGTTGTTAAGCCAGTCATAAGCCTGTATTGAGGGCAGCGACCTTTATACTGCTGCAGAAGCCTAACTTTGCCTGGCCATGCCTTCAACTGGTGACAGTATCTTGTTACATAGAGTAATACCACAGCTGTCTCCTGAGAATAATATTACACCTCCCTGCTCTTCCACGAAGAAAAAGGGGGTTTCCAACTCAACTGGTAGATGATTCTCTTCAGATTGCAGATCCAAAGCAATGCTGAGGCTTTTAAATTGGAACTATATTCCTATGGCTCCTTATTAATTGTTATAACTAGGCTAAGGTTGACAGCTAGATTTCCCCGCAAATAGCCAAGCAAATATCTTTCCATCATTTACAGCTCTATAACTGTTCTCTAGCACCTTTCCCCCTTTGATCTTCAAAGCATATGTAAATACTAAACATCTATAAACTGAGATTTATCTGGGCTCTCATTTCACAGTGAAGGCCCAGACACAGAGATGTTATGCCTGACACTTAACAGAAACAGCATGTGAACTTGCAGACAGCTAGACAATAGCCAATATTTGCCCTAACATACTCTTGCAGGCACAGAAATTGGCACTCAAAGATCACACACAAAACCAGATGCTGTATTCAGATCCAGGCAATACAGTTCCCAAATGGTACCACAGAGATTACAGAATGAATTAGTATCAGAGTCCAGCAGAGGCCCTGCTTTTAAGGTCCTGCCTCCTTCTCCTCCGTCTCCCTCTCACCACCCATGCTCTTAGAGTGTATGATGTTGGTTTTGACATTGTCAAATGGGTCATCATAGATACGCAAAATGGTGAATGCACAGAAGTTTGCATCAATGTATTGGTAAGTTTGCATCGATATGTTGCATAAATATACTGTGGAAAACAATCCCGAGACAAGAAGTGCGAGGTGAACAGCATACTAGAGCAGCAGATACCTTGGCTTACCTCATC
Source organism: Phaethon lepturus (assembly GCF_000687285.1). NCBI lineage: Eukaryota > Metazoa > Chordata > Aves > Phaethontiformes > Phaethontidae > Phaethon > Phaethon lepturus. The sequence continues at coordinate 15,518 of NW_010515394.1, read as the reverse complement.
TCCAGGGCCTCTTGGAAAACCACATGCTGAGAGCTTGGGAGAGGCACTGCAGCGCTCTCAGGAGCCCCATCAGATGGTCTTGCTGACTTGGGGATAGGAGGAATCACAGCCGTTCTCAGTGACTTCTTCCCATCCACACCACTGCCATACAAGGGCAGTGGGGAAGCCTGGAAATAGTAGAACGCAGTGCTCAGCTCAAGGATCCAGCCCTCCCCCTTTGATGCCACAAGAAGTTTAGCCATGCTCTTAGCTAGGACTTGGCAGGAAAAGAAAACCCAAACTGATGGAGCAGCTTGGCCTAGGATGGGCAATGGAAAGGGAAGTGGTGAGGGAGAGACCGTGTCCCACGCTGCTGCCAGCGCTCTCCCCTCGCTCACCTCTCTGGCAGTGGGTGCATTCCCACCTGGCATCAGGATGTTCTGGGGTGCCGCTGCCTCTGTTAGCCTTTCCGATGGTACAGGAGTGGGTTTAGATCAGTGTCCTCCCACTGTCCCTTAAAGCGCCTACCAGCCCTTTCTGAACTCCAGCCAAATCCCCACAAAGTCATCTTGCACGCTGTCAAAACCTGACCATCATTTTTTGTGCTTCTGTCCTTCCCACAGTCCCCCAACAGCCTTTCGGCCCAGATGCTAATGTGCTCTCTGGATGCTCACTGCTCTCCAGCTCCCACACAACTCATCACCTCA
>NW_010515394.1:3437-14801 GCF_000687285.1 Phaethon lepturus | reverse complement strand
GTTCAGCAGAGCTCCCTACCCTGCTGCTCTGTGTAAGGTCTCTCTGCCGGCTGAAATTACTTCAGGCTCCCCGTGCCATGGCTAGGAAGGGGGATGGAGGGAGCGGGGGCAGATGCACACCCTTCCTTAGTATCCCAACATTCTTCTCACAACTAAAGAGCCAAATCAGGACCTGTTCAAGCTCCAGTGAAACCAACAGAGTTAATGTCAGGGATACCTTTGGGCCTGCATCTGCAAGGCCAAAATCAAGCACACTAGCCTTTTATTGGTTATGCTGTGATTCATCTGCCTTGTCCTGCTCACCACAGCAAAACCAAAACAACTGCAGCTTCTGTCCCTCCTGCAAAGGCAAGCGAGTGGATGGCGTCTGCAGTGCATTCCCCGCGGCCACAATTGCCAGTTCCCGTCACTTACCCCTGGGCAGACCCATGGGAGAGGATGAAGCTGCACAGGGGCTGTTGAACTCTAGAAATGCTATTAGAGAGAACTGTGCAGAAGGACATGGCTGTACAGCTCAAACGCTGGGACAACCTAAAGTTGTCTTTGCCGGGCGGCCTGCTCCAGCAAACGTCTTTTTTCCATCTAAACCAGACAGAGCTGATATAAAAACCCACCAAGATGCTGGTGTATCTGCAACAGTAACCACAATGTACAGATGGCTCACAGACAGATGTATTTTACTAACTGTAGAAGGATATACATGACCAGAAAGGACACATTTAGTGGCTCCAACTGGTTGCTGGTGTTCTCTGTCATAAAACACAGCAGGAGCCACTAGAGAGCACAGAAACTATGTAAAGACCTCTTCTGCTATTGATAGACACTGAGGACATGAAGTCTGCAGTACACACGTTGCAAAGACAGCCTGAAGCGCAGTGTCCAGCTGAGCTCTTCCTCATCTCAGCTGCTTCCCTGGGCTTGCGCCACCAGGAAAGAAGATCTCAGAGCTCTGCCTACAGGAAATAAACTGAAGATCTACCACATGTGGTTTGGCTTGGTTTCCTTACTTTATATCCTTCTCCCTCTGACATCAGCTGCTTGTTATTCCCATCACTCTCATCATAGCCGGTGCCATCTTCCCCACGCTCCTGCTCTGCGTTGCTCATCCTGCTGGGCTCTGAGGAAGGCAGGCTGGATGGGATGTGGATGGGAGGCACAGGCTTGGAGGTTACCAGGCGCCTCTGGGAAGCTGACCTGGAAACTATTGGCTTCAGGGTAACCCCTCTAGGGTCACTGCAGTCAGTCAGGCCTGCAAAGCAGAGACACAAAGCATAATAGAAGTGGTACTACAAACCTAGAGCACCTGAAGCAACATATTTCATTGGGCAGATTTCTTGGAAACTTCTAAACAACTGCACAGGGAAAAATGCTCATGCTGGCAGCCACCTGAAGCAGACCAGTGGACAACTCTTACCCACTCCCACAGAGCCACCAGAGGAACATCCTGGTCCTCTGGGCTCCCATCAGACAACAGGGAGCCCAGGGACTGATGCTTACCCAGAATACATCACCTGCACATCCACCCTCCTGCTCCTCTCTCTTCCCCACAGCTGTACACCCCTACAAGAACAGGAGGGCTATGCAGGGGACTGAGAGCAGGGAATGTTATTGCAGGGGGGCACATGCAGGGGACAACTGTTCCCGGGGAATGTGCGCTAGCTCTCTACACTGGGAAAAGACCCTTCTTCCCGCAAGAGAGCGGACAGACTCCCATCTTACCTCTCTGTGAGGCTAACAGACCCTCAGACATCCTCCTCATCTTCAGCTTGCCCTTTATCAGAATGGTTGCCAAGGCAGCACTGCTCACCTCCCTCTCCTGGGGGTCCTGGGGCAAGGCTTGGTGAGAAAGTGGGGAGAGATCACCTCCATACTCAGCGCTGTGGTCATGCATGCTCGCCTTGCCGACCGGGCCACCCAGGGGAGAGGTGGTGCTTGGGTATGGAGGTTTCTCAGCTTCATCCCCATGCCATAAACTCAGCTGCTTCTTCATCTGGGTTGTTAATATGGATTGAAAAGAAGCTGCAGATCTGGTAAAAGGGAAGAAGGCGGTTAGCTGACCTCACTTTTACAATCAACCACCTAAGGAGTGGTTATTTATCTAATTAAATTACCTAATTAATCTATTAATCTATTGATCTAATTCATAATCATTCAGAAGACATTTTGGTTTTATTTTCCTTAGAACTAGTGTCAGTGTAATTCTTCTGAGCAGCGTTGAGCTAGCAAGCCAGGAGAGAGAGGCTGAAGGCCCCACTGGTAAGAGGGGAAAAAAGATTCCCGTTGCAGGACTTGGCTCCTGTGAAGACAACCAGTAAACACCCGCACGGTGCTACTGGTATTTCTGGAAAGCAGCAAGACATCTCAGCAAGCAGGCAGACCTTGCCAGTGTTTCTAGAGCACCATCCCATCCTCAAGGTCAGATCTGACTGGCAAGCAGAGGAAGAACAGGGCATTTACCTAGGGCCAGACCACACATTGATAGCAGGGATAGAAACAGAACTCATTACCATGAACATCTCACTACCATGCCCGATTTATGGCCAGCTGGACCACAGTCCCCATCCTGGCTGGCAGTGGTAGGATCAAGTAGTTGATCAAGGAGAAAGTGTAACGAACTAATGATAAAGAGATGTGATGCCATGCACACCACTGGAGGAGGGCAGGTTCAGCCACCTCCTCTGACACAGAGCCAGCACGTTAGGACTGACCTCCAAGGTTCATTTCTCCCTGAAATCGGGTGGGCTTTTCTCATTTGACTAAAGCCACCATTGCATATTCAACCCCTTTCCATCCTCACCTTCTTCAGTGGTCCAGCTGCTGCCACAAAACTGCAAGTTCGAATCAATGCTTCCACCTTGCAGAGCTGTGTATCTATCTGGGTTTGAATTTGGGCACAGTCCCACAGTAGACAGCAACTGGGCTGTGGTACTTAGCTTTAAAATAAGGACAGTACAAACGACTCAAATTCACAGCATTTGACATGGAAAGGAAAAAGCAGACACCGCTTCTCCCTTGAAGACTGAGACACCAGTAGTGACGTGTAGTCCTGGCCTATGCAAAGGTCTGTTTGATGTCACAATATCCTGCTTGGTGAGGGGTTCGCATTCCAGCGCTTTGACAGCTCAACATTCTACAAATTTGCATGTGTTTTGCTAGCTGCCCATCCTGGATTCCTTTCCTCTCCTTTCAAAGGGTAGGCAACCCACAATGGTCTCTTGTACTGGTATCTCTCCCCAAAGCTAGTATGAAAGTCCTTTGTTTCTGCAATTCCTACTCCATTTGGGTTGGGTTTTGCTGGGTTTTTCACTTCTCTGCACAACAAGAAAGTACGAGGACACAATCAATTAAACACCAGGTGTTATACCTAAAAGCAGGTTTGCACTCTGTACCAGATGTCCCTAAGGTTCAGTTGGGCTTACTTGATTACTTTGTCTGTAGGATGCAAATTGCCCACCCAAACGGTTCTCCTTTGTTCTGTTTCACTGTTACAGGGGTTTATTCCCTGCTTTCTTTGCTGCAGAGACACCCAAAACCAACATAAACATGGCCTGCCTCAAAAAAATTTTGCCATCTTGGCTGTTGCTGAAAATTCGAAATTTTACACAGCATTTTTCCCTGCCCCTTATCCTGGCCAGTATCTCCCCCATTACCCGGCCTCTAAGGCGGGGCTCTCACTTGTACAGCATGAAGAATAGCTGCTGCACTTGCCAGCATCTCCAGGGTCTCGTGATCAGCGCTTTGACTGCAGCTTTTGTACACGCTCTGCCTCCCTGAGCCAAGCAGCATTCCTGGGCACCGGCGCTGCCACTGCAGGCGAGCATCCTCCAGGCAAAGGCTGCAGGAACGGGACTGCAACAAGCCCTGGCTGAAGAAGTCTCTGGTCTGCTGCAGCCCTTTACCTGCTGCAAACTCATCTTGTGTTGCCATGTTGGGGCAGGGGACAATGGGCTCTTTGCAGATGAGAGTTTACTCAATGTGCTGCTGGGTGCTGGGCCTGATACAGCTGCTGGCGGGTTCCCCTGCAGCATCAGGTACCTGCATGGGAAAATAGCACCGTTAGTACAAGTGACAGCCACCAGTCTTTGGCATTGCCCTGCCTACAGGGGTTCCTGCGCACAGAACTGCTCAAGTCAGGTGGTGCTAAAACAACATAAAAATGTCCTTGAGTTATGCTTTTTCCATATTCTGTCAGGATCATGGCCATAAAGTCCAAATACTGGAGGAATACTGCTGTCAGCATAACGGGGGAAACATAACTCCACCCCAGCAGCTGCTCTCCCCATGGCTGCACGAGCACGGCAGCAGAGGCGGATCTCCCACCGTGCCCACTGCTGTTGGACCCAGTGCAGTGCCTTGCAGTTGCTCCCACTGAACTCAGCGCTGCCGCTGCAACAGGAGCATCATTTCACACATTTGATAACAACCACTGGACTTGCCCCAAGAACACCTGAAAAATTGGGGGGTAGAATAGTTTACTCCTTTTTAAGATAAACTTTCCTGGATTTAAGGGGAAGCACTGGGCTAACAATACTGGAGACTAGTGTGTAAACTCTATCTCGAGCACGTTCCACCAGTCTGAAAAAATTTTTTCCATAGAAAGGGGTAGGGGAGATTTTATGACACATCCATGGATAATTCTGAGCCACAATTCAACCCACAAGCCAAATATTTCCAGATCTGCTACCCATTGGTAAAAGAAAGAGAAAAGCAGCTGAAACAATGGCTGTTGTAGGCAAGTTGCCTGCATTTATAGTGTTGCTGAGGTACCTATAGCACCTGCAGCACCTCAGACAGCCTGAGGCTACAGCTTAACCCATATTTAGAGATGCCAGCTATCCAGGAACTGTCTGCCGTGTCACATCAGCAAACGCACATCCCTCGGGACTAGTGGGGTTGTAGACAGTGTTCTAGTGTGCAGGATATAGGAGGGTAAAGGAAGTTTATTCTTAGCCCTTCAGGTTAGTGCTATAGCAAAACGTGACCCTTTTCAGCCTCAGTCCCTGCAGTCTCTTTCCTTAGCGGTTTGGTTGCTTTCACTTCAACACTCTATAGAGACCTTTTTTCACCTTCTGACAGAGACTTGAGTCACCATCCAGGGCTTTGGCTTCCTGAAACTTACTGGCCCATTGCTTATGGCCTAAGTGAGAGGAAGGAGGGGATTTTGCAGAGGACGCCTTAGGAGAAGAGGTCAGGATGGTAAGCCAGCAGTAAAATTCCTATAAAAAACATCAGTGAGTACAGAAGGATGCCAATGTGAACTGCTTTTGAAAATCCACTCATAGGTGCCTCTAAAGCTCTGCAAACAGAATGACTATCACACGGTAGCTAAGTGCAGCCAGAAGACTCAATCACAGACACAGTTCACTTAAGTATTACAGAAGGAAAAATGCCTCTGCACTTGATGGAAGAAGCAAAGGCAGGTGCCTATTAATGGGTTCTGTAAGCTTAAAACAAATGACAAAGAATGCCTGTACAAGGAGTTCAGGTACGCTACTATCAATCAAACTTACAATTAGATAAAATGGTATCCTCGAGCAAACTTCAACAGAAATTGTTCCTCTTGCAGCAAGGCCCTGTACTGCTCCACCCTCTGCCCAAGAGATGTAACTCCGCTCAAAAACTGTCAAAGTATTCATCTGGAGTAAAGCAAGTGAATTTCAGAAAGGCTGGAGCTAGCTAAGACAGTTAACCCACTTCTGGCTTTCATCATTTTAGTTAGTCTAGATAAATTGCCAGAGGCATCTTAAGGTCAAGGAATGAAGGTGCTTAGAGGTTTTTTAGAGCCTAATTCATCGGAGCTTTCAATGAAAGGCAGGCACTAAATAAATAACCTTAAAAATACAAAGGTAGGTCTATTTGGACTGTGTACTTTCAAACAAGGAACAGAAATATCATTGTGAGTGGGACTAGGGCATAAAGCAGGGAATAATGTCTATTTTCTTTGGTCTCATTGCATAGGAAGAAGAAGTAGAAGAAGTATGCCAATGTTGATTTTGGCTGGTTAAGATCACCTCAATGGAGCATGCCCCATTGCTTAAGGTATTAAAAATGCCCAAGAGAAAGCAGTAAGTAGCAGAAATGGATGTATCCTGTAGCTAGGACAGAAGGCTGCCTCTGCCACTAACTTAACCTGTGACACAAAGGCAGGGTCTCCATGCCTGAGTTTTGCTCCTCTGCCAGGCTGTCCCACCTAAACGCAAGCATGCTATAAAATGTGATGAGAAGGGGCATTGACACCTGCATGGCCCCCAAAGGCTTAATTGTCTAAGTTCAGGGCATAGTTCCTAATTCAGGCCAGCTGCATGATATGGAAAACCCCAAATGTACAGCTGTGTAGGGCCATCCTTTTCTCCCTTGCACCGAAACCACTGTAACTGGAATGGTAACGGTGGAGAAATTTGCCTGGAGCCTAGGGGAAGCACTGTGTGTGCAGGATTCATCTTCTGTCACTGCTGACAGGAGCATGGAAAACAAGCTGGTGCCATTCTCTGTACAGAGGAGAAAAGTAGCAGTACTTTGCTGCTGAGTGAAAAAAAAGTGCTGTGGAGGTTAAACCCCATATCTCAGCAGCCAGAGGCTTGTTGTGAGGATAAAATAAAATTGGAGTGATGACAGTTTTGTTTGGGGGTTTTTTGTCCAGTAGATTTCAGCTTACAGGGCCATAATGAATCTGTAGCATAAAGTTTTTGTGCTGAGTAAAAAGCCATCGCCCAGTTTCCTCAGGCCTGTGGCAGAATCACACAAGGTAGATCCTGGGCTACTAACTGCATCTCCCCCCACTTTTCTCAGTTCTTGCTGTCAAAGCCACTTAGGTTAGACACACAGCTCACAAGAAGTGCTCCTGTATCTTTCCACACAATGATCCAAGTGAGACTACACATGCAAAATCTGTTTTCTCTTACCATTCAACATACTGTTTTGAGGAATTTCGGAACCAGCAGACTTGCTTCCTCAGATATTTACTGTGCACGGCAAGGAGCACAGACAAAAGATGTAATGTGAAAAGCATCGCTCTTTTTACAAGTTCTGCCCTCAGCTTTCATTGGGAAGATCTTAAAAGTTCAATGTCCCAGTGGCTGCTTCTCAGCAGAGCAAAGCTGCTCAACCATGAAACAAGAGTTACCACAAGCAGCAGCTTACCCAGGGCAGCAAATCAAGAGTTAGGAATAAGCTGATCTGAATGCCAAACCTCATTAGCTCCTTCAAAAAGCACTTCAACAATCCCTCATTCCAGCTCTAATGAGGTGTTGTGCTGGACGCCACGGTTATTTGAGTACTGTACACAAGTTTGCCCCCACTGAGTGCTGTGACAGTTTCTGTTGGAGTGGTGACCAAGGGCGGTTGTTCCCCAAAGGTGGGTGATCGATTGCTCTGTGGGGACCTATCACCGCTGGACACAATAAGGGGAGAAGGAGCCAAGTACACTGATGCACCTTTGCCTTGAGCATAACTCAGCCTCAACCAAAAGTGTTGAAAAGTCTCCCCTCCTTATGGAGGCACTTTGAAGAAGACTCTGAAACTGCAAGATCCTGAGCCCATGCAGGGGTTCACAGAGCACCTCATGCAGAGGGGTCTTCGCCCTGAGGGGCCTCCGGGTGCTAATGCTGGATGAACACTAATTAGCTGACAGGTGTAACGCTGCTGGGGCTAGCAGTAGAAAAAGCACGCAATGACCAGCTGCTGCTTCTCTTCTGAGAGCAGGGCCTTCATGGCACATAGGATTTCTGCCATGAAGGACTCTAGGAAAGGCTCTAGATGCCCAACACTCAAGGCTTGGGTACAGAAGCAGTCGCAATCAGCACCTTGAACTAATACACCCTTAAATTAAGTCCAACCAGTGGCCCATGTCATTTTCCTTAGAAAGAACAGGCTCATCTCCCTCACTGCCTTCCTCTCAGCTGCCTCGGGGAGAGGGGTCTCCCACCCCAGACCGCTGTCTGAAGCCATCCCAGAGAGCCACTAAAATACATTCCCTGGCCAGTATTCTTCTCCTGCTAGGGCTCTGCATACTGTTCCACACATCTTTCATGAAGGCACAAACCAACTCCAAGCACTCTGACGACAGCAGGTTTCTACAAACAGCTGCATAAATGCAAGAAAACTCCACGTGAGCATCCCAAAGGGCTCTGCCCTCTTTCTGTGTAATCATCAGGCAGGGAAATTCTCAATGATCTGAGGCAATTTTGCGCAGCTGCAACATGGGATCTGAGTTTTGTATTGAAATTTTTCATTACAAGTAACAAGCACTGGGAGCACAAGGTGCAGGGCTGACATGCAAAAGCAGGAGCATATCCTCTGAAGAGACCAGTTTAATTGTCCATTTTATTACTCTTCTATCTATTCCTCTAAAGTCCCAGTACTGTTCTTAGTGCTGTATGAACCTTGAAATACAACAGTTTGCACTGCTCAGAATTTATTCCCTGGTCTTCACAGCACCTTTAAGCACCTCTGTCTTGTTCAGGGCCTAAGTCCACCATTCAAGCATCACCAAAATATTTATAGCTTCCGTTCACATAATCTACAAGGTATCACCTAATGCCACAGGCATTTAAATCCCTAGAGTGCCCAAGTGTCCATGGGCTGATGCCTGCTAAACACAGGGACTGTCTTGCATCTGACCTGCCGCTCCAAGCCCCACACCGTGGTGACCAGAGGACCCAATGCAGGATCTTCGGTCAAGGCAGACAGACGCCTATTTTCCAATACCTACCAGCTGGCAGCATCTACCTTGGGTGAGCTGGAGGCCACCAAGAGGTAAAGGAGTAATAGGCTGTTTCTGCAACAAACTGCAATGCTTGCAGGGAGGGGGACAAAAAAGAGCTGTCAGATATGAACATGCAACACAGGAGAGCTGGCTGACAAAACTTTGCAATGGTTTGGCTCACTGACCTGACTGAAAACACGACATTTCCCAACTGCCATCACTTCCAACGTCCAAATGTGAACAAAGTCGAAGAACGGCATGAAAAATGGAAGACTGCAGAAGCCAGGCTCACTCTGCTGCTGATTCATTGCCTGGCCTGCCGAGAAATAGAAATAGAAATCTTAAGGCCAGAAATATAAATCTTAAGGCCAGGAAAAAGTTAGGAACATATAAACGTGACCTACGCAGGCCACAGATTCTGAGTAAGTCAACTTTAGTTTCTCACAGGTCAGTATCTGCCACTGAAAAACGCAAATGATGCTTGGAAGATTTGGAAAGCTCTCAAAGGCCCTGAGGTGATGGATATTATGCAAATATGAGCAGTTACCATTGTCATTACAGCAGCGGTCTCTGCGGCAGAGCCCCAGCTTGCTAAATTGTTGGGGGTGAGGGAGCATGGCTATTACCAGGAAGAAAGGGAATGAAAAAAAATGAAGCAAAGGCATTCTCTCCAGAGAGAGAAAGAGAAACAGAGGGAGAAGGTAACCAGCAAACACCTCTGATAATGAGCAGAGTCCCTGTGTCTCAATCCTTCAGAGAGTTCAGTTTGTCCTCCCTGTGCTGCTGTGGCAGGCCAGCATCTCCACACCCCAAAAGAAATTCAAGATGTGCTAGACTGTGGATCTTTCCTCATCCTCTTACATGTTTCCCAGATCCAATTTTCAGAGTTTCATACTTTTAGTAATAAATCCCTTTGAAAGCAGAGGCTAACCTGGAGGCAAGTTTGGTCGTCAGAGTGATATTGCTTTGGGACTAGCCATTTACGTAGCAGAGAGCCTGTGAGCTCGCTAAAGTTCACTTCTCCTCTCTTTGCTCGGAGTAAAATGATTCCACTTGTTCCCCACATCCTTTGGAGTGAGGTGCCAAGGTTAAACTTAGCACAACAGAGCAATTTAAACCATTGGCAAGAGCAGACTCGATTACCATCCTGCAGGGATGAACCTTCACCCCCAGGAGCCGTATAACACTGACCTAAACCTCTGCAGGGGCTGATTCAGAAAACTGATTTGAGTCCAACCTTCCTTGATTCTACCTGAAAATTAACAGTGTGAGCCCAGGAAGGACCAAAGGTGCAGTTTTTGCTTTTTGGCCCCAGTCAGAGCAAGGGGAGTTTGAGCAGGAGCTGAGTGGGGACTTGCCTGTTTGCCCACACACAGCAGCAAAAGGAGCCCCAGGAGCCCAAGGGCAGCACCTGAGCCAAGGTGAGAGCTCTCGCTCTGCCTCCCGTGGCCTGGCAGAGGCCAAGGCTCTCTCTCTTCTTAGCAAAAGGAGCTTCCCTGTCAACAAACCACCCCCATCTGCTCTGCAGCTCCCACCTGTCCTCATCTGCCTTCCTTCCATCCACCACCCCAAGCATTGCTCTTCTTCCACACCTCCCAGGACTGCACCTCTTTTAAATGACACCCAAACTCTCCAGCACACAACTGGAGTCACCCAGCAGAACCTTCCCTCATGTGGCTTTAAGATTTTTCAAAACAAACTTTTGAAGAGAGAAAAATAAAAGGAAAAATCATCAAGTCTTTCTCCCAGATTTTATTGCCTTCTGGGAGAGACATGTATTAGGTTTGCATGGCAAGGTTTTGGTAGCGGGGGAGGCTACAGGGGTGGCTTCTGTGAGAATCTGCTTCCCCTGTGTCTGATAGAGTCCATGCCAGCCGTCTCCAAGACAGACCTGCCGCTGGTCAAGGCCGAGCCCATGAACAACCCCGGTAGCGCCTCTAGGATAACGTATTTAAGAAGGGGGAAAAAACCTGACACGCAGCAATTGGAGCCAGACAGAGGAGGAAGAATATGTGAAACAGCTCTGCAGAGACCAAGGTCAGTGAAGAAGGAGGGGCAGAAGGTGCTCCAGGTGCCATTGCAGAGATTCCCCTGCAGCCCGTGGTGAAGACCATGGTGAGTCTGTGCCCCTGCAGTCCATGGAGCTCCACGGGGGAGCAGATCTCCACCTGCAGCCCAGGGAGGACCCCACGATGGAGCAGGTGGATGTACCCGAAGGATGGTGTGACTACATGGGAAGCCCACGCTGGAGCAGGCAGGACCTGCGGATCCATGGAGAGAGGAACCCACGCTGGAGTAGGTTTGCCGGCAGGACGTGTGACCCCGTGGGGGACCCAGGCTGGAGCAGCCTGTTCCTGAAGGACTGCACCCTGTGGAAGGGGCCCCGGCCGGAGCAATTCATGAAGAACTGCAGCCTGTGGGAAGGATTCACGTTGGAGAAGTTCATGGAGAACTGTCTCCCATGGGGGGAACCCCACGCTGGGTTGAGCAGGGGCAGAGTGTGAGGAGTCCTCCCCTGAGGAGGAAGGAGTGACAGAAACAACGTGTGATGAACTGACCGCAACCCCCATTCCCCGTCCACGTGCACCACTCAGAGGAGGCAGAAAAAGCAGGAGTGAAGTTGAGCCTGGGAAGAAGGGGGGGGGGGGGGGGGGGGGGGG
>NW_010515394.1:0-3137 GCF_000687285.1 Phaethon lepturus | reverse complement strand
TGGGTGGACACCTGGCATCCAGCCAGCATCAACCCACCACAGACACTCACATCAAGCAACCATAGGAAAAGCAACCCCTCTGCCTGGCTCCTGCCTGCCCCCGCTGGAGCATCACCTTGCTGAGAAAGCGACAGCACACGAAACAGGGCAACCCACCAACCTCCTTCACAAACACGCGTGTCCTTCCCTTGGGAAATCTAGCTCCACGTTGTTAAGCTCGTAATCCCCCCAGGAGCTGTAAAGCCCTGCTGTGGTTGCCTCCCACAAGGGAACGAGGATTTCTTCTGCTCCGGACCCCGTGTTTCCAAAACTGGCAGCAGGGACGGCCGTTTGTCAAGCCGGACCCTTTCTGCAGGAGGACAGCAGGCTCCCCCTTCCTGAGGTGTACGAGCTCAGCAAGCAAACAGTGTCACATACCAGGAATAAACAAGGCTGCACAGCAGCCACTTCTCCGAAGAAACCTTGAGCGAGAGATGCAAGGAATATCTTTTGCCTCTAGGGCTAGCAGCCAGCTGCCGGGCTGCTGCAGCCACGAGCACCCGAGGAACCGCAGCAGCACCCAGACCTTCAGACAGGGACACACTCTGAACTGCAGCGCACTCCCGGTCCCTCCCTGCCCGCTCGCGACCGCTGCGTGAGAATCACCCCTAAGGCTGCGCACAACGCGCAAGCAAACAGCAAAGTATGCGTCTGCTGGAAACTTAGAACAGGGAGGGGAAAGTTTCCACCCCCTTTGCTGCAGAATTTGATGACATCTCTGCGTGGTAAATTGCTTAGCTAGGCAGGGTGAGCTCAGAGCCCCTCTTGGTTAGATCAGTGTCAGTCCATACCAGCCCTACCGAAAGCACCACATCCAGGCAAGATGAGGACAAAGGAGAACTAATTCCTGCAGCCTAGCTGACTCCAGGGTGGCATGGACAAGCCGCTGCACTCTCCACTAAATGCTGCCAAACTGGGATTCTCCACCACCCCCATTCCAAACATTTTATACCTCTCTCCTGTGCTGTGGATAATTATGCAATATGCAGAGAGCACAAATTTAGTTTTGCTACTGTGTGTGTTTTGTTGTTGTGCTCACTCAAAGCTACTTTCAAATAATATTTTCATCATTTCCGTGACTAGCTTGGAAATCTTCCATAACAAGGTCACTGCTGGCTGTTTTAATAAACACCCGTGTACACAAAAAGGGAGAAAAATTTTGTGCAGTCTTGCAAGGGCTCACATGAGGTTCTCTGTTAACCGTGAGGGACAGCAGCTCAGCCTGTCTTTGCAATGATTTGGATGGAGAATGTCCACGTGAGTATCAAGAGAAAAGGAATCCAGACACTAAGCAGTGAGTCCCAAGCCATTGTACCCAACCAGCAAGCCAATAGGTAAGTGGGAAGGGTCTTTTAGCTGTAAAAATGGGCAATAATTCAGCTCCCACAGGAGGAAAAAAAAAACAAACACAGAAAACCATCTGCAGGAGTTAGCAATCCTTCTCCAACTAGCACGGGCAGCACTCGTACCTTGCTGCGATTTGGGGAGGTGACTGTCACCTCACTTGGTAACAGCAGCGGCAAAGCCAAAGGGAAGCACCGTCACTGCCGAGCCACCCCATCGGTACTGGCCCTGCAGGAGTAAAGGATTCAGCCTTACACTGAGTCGCCTTAAACCACGCAATTCTCTCAGCTTCTCCAAGGCTGAGTGATTAGATACGTGAGAAAAGAACAGCTGTATATACCACAGAATGGCAGAAAACGAGCTGACTGCAGCAAATGGATCTCCAAATGTGACATCTCCTGCATGAAACAGGAGAATTCCCCCAGAAGGCTTCTCCCTTTTGCTGCAAACAACAGGACTGCCCTCAGACTCCAGCGCTGCTTTAGACCTTAGGAGACACAAGGAAATTTCTGCTTCAGCCATGTTGCAGGTTTCAGGCAGGACTTAATCTGCCCCAGCTCCTGCCTGCAAAGCAAGCATGGCAGAAACATTGCGTGTTCACCTTCCTCTGTATTTTGTTTCAAGGCAATAAACCCTTTGAGGTAGGGAATTGTCTCTCCCTATATGTGTGTGCATCATCTAGCACAGTCCAGCCATCAAATAGGGATGTTCCCATACAAGAGTGGTGGCAGTAGCTCTTCAAATGACTGTCCCCAACACAGTGTTCAGTTGTTCCCTTTAATTAAGGGGCCAGCAATGAGCTACCAGCTCAGCTCTAGGGAAAACATTAAACTCCTGGGGGTCTCAAAACAAGCACTTCTAACAAGGAAACAGCATCAGCAGCACTGGGGAGAGTAACCCTCATTAAATCACCAAAAGCACAAGAAGCAGAGCAAAGATGGTCAGATGGTCAGACTAAGACCACCCAGGAGCACCTCATGTCCAGTCTCCCTCCCTGAGCACCTGCTTACACTGTCTTTTCTTGTGGCTCAGTAATACTGAAGCTGATGGGACAGATTCAACCAAAGAGAAACTGGAAAGTCTACATGCTTAGCCTTAAAACAAGCAGCCAAAGTTTTGTTTCACCCTTTCTCAAAGGAAGCAAAAAATTGCAGCCATAATTGGGGAACAGGCCACCTTCCCTCCTGAACCTAACTTGTGTCAGACGCACTTCACCTCCAGCAGCGTCACCCACATGGCCGTGCTCTTATGTCACCTGCACACCCTGTAATGACGCATTATGGTACACAGGGAAGAGGCAGTGTCCATGTGCTTACATGCATCCTGGAAATGAACCTGATAATGGCTATCACGCTGTTCCTTGAGACAGCCATGGGATAAACCTTGCTATGAGGTCAAACTGTCTCTCTCATCCATCTTACAGATGCACCCCAGGCACCTCTGCCAGTCATCCCCTGACAAACAGTCCAAATACCCCTCGCAAGTTAACAAAACAAATTGCCTTGAAATCCCCCGTCTCCAGACATGAAGCATGGCCTCTCTATTTCAACAAAAACATCTTGGACTTACTTGGCTAAACCTCCACACTCTGCTTTGAAGCCTCAGGGCACTGCAGGGCTGAGCAGGGCTTTTCCCCCTACCTGCAGCAGCGACAGAAATCATGCCACCTTACACACTTGTATCCAGAAACCTGCTCAGCTATTCCCCTCAGCACGTTTTCTTTGACCCTGATCTCCTTCTATGACCAGGTGACC
>NW_010515393.1:0-52611 GCF_000687285.1 Phaethon lepturus | reverse complement strand
AGCGGGGTGACTGCAAGGCCGCAACGGGAAAGGTCCCATTGCCTTTACGGTTGGGCCTGATGCAGTCTTAGAAAATGGTCATTTACTCGTCATCCACCGTGTGTTTGTAGCTGGGAAAGCGTTAATTCGGAGGCCTTGACTCATCCTGTTCTTTGTACAAACTCATGCGTTTAACGTCTCGGTGACAGCGTTGATCACGCTTGCAGGAGCGTAGTTACTGGAGAGCCTTTAACAAGATGTATTTAATTTGCGGTTGTGCTGACTTGTTTCTTTTGGGGGGGAACGGGGTTGCAGCTCTAGCTGAAGAAACAAACTGATCTACATGTGCTTCACTATCCATTGGAAGAATGACAGATGACAAAGATGTACTTCGAGACGTGTGGTTTGGACGAATACCAACCTGTTTCACTCTGTATCAGGATGAGATAACCGAAAGGGAAGCTGAACCTTACTATGTGAGTATAACGAAGGTAGTCACAGATGGTCCATTGCCATAGTTATGTTTGTTTCCTTCATTCTCATCATGTGTGCTACTACATGTTGTGGAAAAAAAACACCGAAATATTTTATTCTTATTCCTGGTACCTTCTGAAAGTAAACCATATAAGCATGCAGCATGATTCATCTCTCCACAGCAGGTTCAAAACTTTAAGCTTGTTTCACCAGAGAGAGAAACTTATCACAGATAATTAAGATCATAAGAAAAATTATTAAAAAGTCAGTAAGTAATTAGGTAAAAGGAGGAGGCTCTGCGTGAGTTTGTATGTTTTGGGATAATGACCAGAAGAAGGGAGAGGACTTTTATGTTACAGAAATAACTTCAGTCAGAGCTTTGTGCAATCTTAAACACTAAGATCAGTCACCTGTGTAACACAAACTCATAACGAACATTGGCTCCAGTATTTCTGCTTGTGGATGGCTTCTGCTCATTTTCTTTTCTGTAAATGCTAGCAGCCATGAGAGATCTAGCTCAGATGTAGGAAAAGGAGCTATAATGTCTTAACA
Organism: Phaethon lepturus; assembly: GCF_000687285.1. NCBI lineage: Eukaryota > Metazoa > Chordata > Aves > Phaethontiformes > Phaethontidae > Phaethon > Phaethon lepturus. Next base: position 51,606 of record NW_010515393.1, on the reverse strand, counting down.
GCACAGTGCCTGAACTGGATTGCTAGCTGATGATAAAAATGAGGGTGATGGATATATTTGAGTTGTAAACTGGAAGTGCCTTCTGTAATCATGTGTTACTTATTTATAGTGTACTCAGCAGTTTTTATCCTAATAGACATTTGATTGATAGCAAGTTAGCTGATTCAGTGGAACTTAAATTTGAAATGTAACAAGTACGTGGGAGGAAAATCTGGTACTGTGAGTTTTTATGTGATTCTGAAATCCTTAAGTCTCATCCCATTCTACTCTTTTTGAAAATACTACTGGGTAGAATTTTTATTCTGTGTTTAATAGCATCTTTGTCATCAGTTTCTGATTTACAGGTGTATTCAGTGGGTTCTTGAAACCTAATAAAGCATTAATGCTTTTTTTCAGTGGTGATCGTGCTCATCTTTCATCTTTCACCACTGGTAAAACAGAAGCACTTTTACTTTATGTGGTTGACCTATTGCCAAATGTATCTGAGCTATCTAGAAGTCTCAGACTTTAAATTTTTTTTATATATATATATGACTTAAAACATATATGTATATAATAAGAGCTACATGAAAGGTATGGGTTTAAGTATAGAGACCTGCAGTTGATCTGGTTGACATCAATATGGAAACCCTGAAACCATGTTATCTTCATGGTGTGGACAACTTTCTAAGCCAAGGAAATAGTTTTAAGCTGGTAGGGTTTCTTTTATTTACTCTGCTTAAAGTGTGCAGAAAAGTTCTGAAGGCTTAATTCTCTATTTCTGCAAAATCTTGTTATTCACAGATCACAGTTCTAAAATTTTAGCTTCTTCCTCTTTTGGGTCATGTTGGAGCTGATAATACAGCTTTGCTTCTTGAGGGAACTTAAGGATTTATAATAGTAAAAGGTAGAAAAGCAATCAAGGTTTTGAATCATGGTTTAGTTCTCATGGTTTCAGAGTGCATCTACATCAATGTTTTTGTGTAGATCTGGAGTGCATTTTTGAAACAAGTCTTCATCCTTTCCGCTTAGTGTGCCCAGCAGAGCTAATTTAAAATAAGCTTGCCTGTCTTTTGCAAAGAGTAGTGACATCAAGACTAAGCAGTTCAGGTAAAACACTGTCCTATTTCTTCCTGTAATCAAGCCAGGTAAGTTTCTGCAGAGTTACACTGAAAATGGCTATGTCAAGTTTCTTTGGAGTGACTCTTACAGATGCTTGTGTTTGGAGTGGAAGCATAGTTAGGAACAACTAGGTTGAACTACCTTTGTTGTTGACCTATCTGATTTTTCCCTAGTCCTAAAATTGTTACAATTTTTATTTTAAAATTGTATACTGTCTGCCTCTTGGTGCAAACAACAGTTAGAAATAAAATGTGTACAGGAAGCAGAGTGCTCATTGGCTGAGATTTGTCAGGTGTAAAGAATAAAATTACAGCAGAAGGCAAGTCTTAGAATGATACTCTGCCCAAAGGACTATCCTTTACTGGGCTGTTCTTGTAAGCTTCCCTGGTGTCAAGAGGGTTGTTTTATTGCCTGTAAGAGTGAGCAATGTGAAGCCATTCCATGTTAGGATGCTTTGTTTCTTCATCCTTGATACATAGGTGATTAGACCAGTCCAGTTCCTGTTGAATCTAGAATTTTTCAGTTTTAGAACCTGTTTTGCTCTGCAACAAATAGCTTTTGTTGATATCGCTGGAGAGGTACTTTTTTTACACAAAGATATATTGCAAGTGTTTACTTAGGCATTAGGAGTTCCTTGCACTTCATTTAACCTTTACAGAAAGCATTCCTGATTACTGTGATTAAATACTCTGGCAATACACCATATGCAAAAGACAGGTGTTGTAGTTTGTATAATTTTGGGGATGGTAAGTTCTGGCCTACAAGGATTTATTTTGACTGGTAATATATTTGAAGATTTACTTTTGTTTTCTTAATTTAATGAGCAGTACTCCTACTCTTACTTGCTGGCCCCGCCCTCTCCCTTGTCATTTTTGTATAGCTGTTTTGGTTTATGCTGAGCATATATGAATTGTGTGCATGTTTTTCACGATTTCTTTCAAAGCTAGGGCTAGAAATCATATTAAAAGCAGTTGATTATTGTTGTGTCTTGGTTCTAATCAAGAACTAATACCTGTTTATTTTAAAAGAATTAAATAATTACATTGGGTATGGTCACTGACTTAAGAATTCAAATGTGTATATGAATTTTAGAGTTTTTTCATATTCTCAAATGGTATTTTTTAAATTGTTAGTACTGAGCGACTTATCTTGTCTTCATTACTGTTGCAATGGTCAGTCTGATCCCAACAGGTTGTGAACATCTACTTGGCTTTATACCATGTACTCTGACTACTTTGCGGGAGCTTCTGCCAGCTTTTTGGTTTTATACCGAGTGAGAGAAAACTTACAGAACTGGTTGCTGGAGGGAAAGGCACCCAGCCTCACTTAGCATTTCAGGGAACTTTACTTGGTCTTGACACTTAAAAGCCATTTACTCACTGACTGCTTCAGACTCTTGAATCTTCTTACAAATCCATCCTTCCCAGGGGACAAGACCACAAAAGCTCAACTGAAAGCGGGGTTTTTCATTCAGGTTTCTTTGTGATGCAGCGTAGTGAGTGGCAAGCATTATACTCATCTGCCATTGATCAGCGAGCAGCATGGCATTCAGTTGCCAGACAACGTGAATCAAAACTGGGATTCTCTTCTGTTCAATTCCGCATGTGTTGTATTATACACTTTCCAATTAGTTATCTTCTCTCATACACTATTTAAATGGATAACTGTTGAATCTGTGCTAAATATGCACTCAATCTGCTAATGAAAAACTCTGCTACTACCTTGTCTGCATATTCGCCCATGTAGTACTGTAGGTAATTTAATTGTGATGCTCATTCTGTCTTTTTGTGTATTATGTAGCGATTCATCAGTCCTACATTCAGATTGCAGTTGTTACATTACCTGCATTTTGGATGTGTTTGATTTTTCATAGCATTGTTCTAACCTGTTATTTGTCAAAAAAAAAAAAAAAGGAATTGAGCAAATCTGACCTAGTGGAATGACTTTAACTTGGATTAGTATGTTTTGTCATATGATCAATTTTTTTTTTTTTTAAATTAGGTATTACAGCCCCAAACCAAGAATTACTCGTATGGCCATTCATTCCCAGCATCTACAAGTATTGCTGTCAAGTAACCAAAGGCTGAAAGGGTATAGCCTCATCATTGGCCTGCACAGACTGGTTTAGGAGTCAGTAGCAAAAGTGTTTGTGGGAGAGGTGTCATTCTGCTGAACAGGGCTTTGCCTAAAAGGGAGGCTTCTTGCCAAATGGCTAAAAGTGTTGGAGAAGCTTGTGAGTGTCTAATAGTCTAGAAGGTGGACTGCTGTGTAGAATTTTGTTTTTCGTATAGAGGCCTCTATAAAACAATTAATGTGATTCTGCTGTCAGAGAGATTGACTAAAGACTAGTATATGGTTAAATACATTGAAGTGTTTTTTTTTCTAAATATTTTTAGTACCTTTTCTCTGGAAATACTCAGTAATAGAATTTAAAAATTAACAGGATTTTTGGAGTAAAAATGTTTTGTGTCAACAGGTGTCTTCCACTGAGTGTAGACAACTGGTGGAGAAGGGATATTAAAAGGGGTAACCAAGGGAAAAAGTCTTTAAACTATGCTGTTAAAGGTCTCACTCAACAGATTTAGTATACTTGTAAATCTCTAGGATAATTCAAGCTAGAAAAGTGTTAGAACTGGATCCTTTCATGTCTTCCATGGAAGTAGAAGACTATAGCAAGGTAGAAGAGGTGGGAAGACCAAAAAAAAAAGAGTTCAGTAGGTGCTGCAGATGCCTAGCATCCCTGAAAAACAGGCAGTCCCTGTTCACCTGATTAACTGCTGGGTTTTGTACTCCAAAGAGGCCAGTTGGGAGTGCTGGCCACATTCTGTTAAATTCAGTTAAATGCTGTTTGGTTGTTGTCTGTGATCTCTAACTGTGTTGAAATAGAAACTGTGTCATTCTTCCACACTGCAAACTGAAGTAAAATATTTCACAGAGGAAATTATTATGCAGTTTAAAGCGTTATGTCAAACACCGTTGCAATCAATAATGCTTTAATATATTTATCAATTCCTGCATTGTTGTGCCACATGCAGCATGCTGAAAATTGGCTTTTGTAGCAGTCCAAATGGGTCTCATGTCAGAATATATTGTATTAATTTAACTAATTAATTTAAACTAACATTAATTTAATTAATGCAGAATATATTGCATTAATTTAACTGTAAATATCACAGAGAAATAATACAGAATTATTACCAAAAATATTTGGGTTCGAGTGGAATAGCCTGGACTATATTGTCTCAAGATCAATCAGTGTAAATATATGGAATTAGCTTAATAAAGGATAAGATTATATTGTCATTCAAGTCACTGAGGTACCAAACAATTCTCACTTGAGTGTGTACATGACTTCATTGAATTTATTGAGACTGTTCACCTTTTTAAAACTGAAGGCTATGTTTAATTACCTTGCTGAATTCAACTCCTGTGAAAGAAGGTAGGAACAATATGATGATGGTAATAAGAGCAACAGATGGAAAAAAGAAAACCATAGGGTACATAAAAGATAAAGTTTTAACTGACTCGATGACTGTGATAGTGGTGAGTCTTGATCTTTTGTAGTTGAGTATGATCATAAAAGTTAGTTGTTTCACAGATGTATGCAGATTAGTAATATAATGCAGCATTCTCTAAATGACAAATACATTCTCTTTCATAAAAACTTACTCTTCATTTACTCTCCATACTACTTCTCTGTGAATCAGATATTTATAAATAAATTCTAATATCATGGCCAAAATATTATCTAATTTATATATCAAAGTGTGTTCTAATTGGAAGAATGTTGCAGCAGAGATCAAGTTATCTGTCTGGCAAAATACATCCTTACATAGTTTGGGATGTCTATACCATAGACATTCACTTAAGGCCTAGCATTATCCATATACTATAAAGAAAATATTTTAAGAAACAACACTGGTTATGAGGAACACTGGAAAACAAATGTTTCTCTTTTTCTAAATATGCAAAATATAGTTTATTTCTTCCTTAGATCCATCTATTTTAATAACAATTAGGAAATTAAAATAACTTTATAGGATGAATACTATTAATTTAAAATGTCTCCTCCAAAGCTAAATGTTATTTTACAGGAAGGTTAATCTTTTCTCATTGGGATACTGAAAGACATTGTTTGTTAAAGCTTACTTTAACTGATTAATCCTAAGTAAATGTGCACCACAATCATCAGTCAGTACACTGATTGATGCAGTCTGCTTAACGGCTCTTACTGCGCATGAGACTTTTTAGAAAGGCTGAGTGGGGGGCTTACAAGTGAAAATAACACAGTATGCTCTTTTGGATAGTGCATAACGTTACACTTGAGAAAAAAACAGATAGTATACCAGAAAGTTTTAAGGTGATGTCTTGTTTCAACTGATAAAATATAGACAGTTTTCTTTCTGATTTTAGTAGGTGGGCAAAAGTTAAATAGTGGAAGAATCATCGTAGGCTTGACTAACATGCTGAATTGGCAAATCCAGTGCAAAGAAAATGGAAAATGCCAGCTATTGGAAATACAAAATGCACTTGGAGACCAAACCCTTAAGCAGCTAGTTTTCATTCTTTTCTTTTTTTTTTTATTTTGTATGAATTTCCATTTTGAAATAATAGCTGATACACAGTTGCTCATTGTATTCAGTAAGAAGTTAGTACATGTTCCTATCCATATGAAAAAGGTTAAAAACTTCATTCTTTGGTCTGTTTAAATACAGAAAAGCAGAAATTAAATTCCACTGTTCTCCCTCCCACCACATCGAAAGAATCAAGAACTTTTTTTTTTTTACTTTTTTGTGTGTTAGTGTATTGGATACTGCTATTCTGCATCTTCTGAGTACGTAATTTTGTAGTCTTTCATTGACCATTAATAAGTGAACTCCCTAAAAGACATCTTACCTTAAAGGGGGGAGGGGAAAGAATGCTGACTGAATTTTTGTTATGAAAATGAATACTTGTTACAGTTTTTTATTAATTTAGTAAATTTTCTCTATATTTAAAGCCTCTATAATTTTTTTTTCTTTCAGTTGCTTTTGCCAAGGATAAGCTACTTGACACTGGTAACAGACAAAGTGAAGAAACACTTTCAGAAAGTTATGAGACAAGAAGAAGTTAGTGAAATATGGTTTGAATATGAAGGTACACCACTGAAATGGTGAGTAGCTTTTTGCTACTTTGTAGCTTTTTGTTAACATTGTAGCTTTACTACATTTCTCATGTGAAGAGTTACAAGTTCAGCACAGTGTCAGTACTTTTCCTAAACTAATCACTCCATTGGGTTTCAAAAACGGCAAAAGAGGAGGAGGATGAGAAAAGCATGTTGTTTGGGGAAAACAGAAGAACGTTTAAGATTGAACATATTTTTGATTGTTCTGCTTGTTTTTACTCTATATGTAAAGGAGAGGTCGTGCTGCACCTTGCTGTTTTTGTTCTAGTTGTTACTGTAACAAGAAATGCCTGTGGTTTTGGCTTTACCTTTTATTGTAGTAGAATCACCAAATAAATCTTTATTTAGCTTATTCTACCTTCTTAAAAGATGCCTAATAACACAGAAAGGAAGTATTATTTTTGGAATCTGAATGCAAATAGGATATATGCTTAAAGATAATAAAACATGCGCGTAACCTTCACTTTTCACTGGTGTGGTCTATGAATGTAATACTGATGCACAGGCTCTTGCTGAATTCACTTAGTTCAATTTTATTGAACTAATAGCTGTTCATTCTATTTTTGTTTATTAGTCCAGTTATTTTAGTAGTCTATTAAAACATTTCTTTTTTTTTTTTTTTTCCCCCTGAGGTTGGGGAACCAAACTGACATTGTTTCATTTACTTAGTTTTCATAAATATGTTAATCAGATTTAGTTTCTTTCTATTTCTGCCATAAAGAGTTTTAAAGAAAACATTTTGAGAGCTGCAGTGTTTACTAGCTCTGTATAGATAGCATCAGCTCTCCAGAAAATATTTAGTATATTGAATGCTGAAGAGATTTTATATCTCTTTTTATTTCCTGTATCACAATAGGAAAGAAAACTACCAGTGACTGTTTTAGCTTCTTGAAACGGGGTTGTCTTGATTAGCAAGCATCACATCATGGAGTCCCTTTAGACTTGAAGAGATCTACTGCATCACCAAGTCTTTTGTTTCTTCGAGAGCAACCTAGTGTAAACCTTGGAAAATATGTAAATAGAAAAGCATAAAAAATAGCTTTTTTCACGTTTTCAAAACTGGCTGGCAAAAGCGGACATCTGTGTAAATTACCTGGAATTTAATAATAATTGGTTCTTGGTGTGCCATCATGGATACCATCTAAATAAAGAGCAAGGTATCAAGTTTGTCCCAGGGTGTTCATAATCTTAGGCAGATAATCACTGAAGTGGTAACAAGAAAGGAAAGAGACGCTTTTTACTTCAACAAAAAATAGATCTGTATTTTCTGTAAGTTTTCAAATACCATGATGTTTAATCTAGAAATAAAAAAAAATTACAGAATATAAGTATGGAGTAAAACTATAAATTATAATTATAAAATTAAGTGAAGACTTAGTCGACTCATTGAACATTGAAATAAAAACAAATAGTGCAATTATGATCTGCTAATTAAGGCTCTAATCTTTCAGAAAATCTAAGCATATTCTGCCAGGAACAGCTCCACTGATTTCAGTGGAATTGCTTTTCTAAGGAAAATGCTATCTGCAAACCATTATTTTAGGAGTATGGTAATCCCCTAAATAGCTGAAACTTCTTCCAGGGAAGACCCAAATGCCAGAACTGAGAATGAGGTTGAGCTAGTATTTGTAGCAAAAGAATAGGGAGCATTAATGCTTAATCTTTTTAAGTGTAACTTCTGCATTCAGAATCAAATAGAACGTGCTAATAATAGTCCTCATTCTAATTACTTACTTTCCACTGTGAGGTCATATTGCTTACAGTCTATGCCATTTCATACCTGGCTGGGATGTAGAGTATCTCTTTTCAGCTGCAGCTTTTCAGTGAGATTTTGGAGGAAGTCTGAAAGATAGTTTCAACTTCATGGTCTGCAGCACTCAGGCCAGGCTCCTGAAGGCGGATGAAGCTCTCCAGGTCTGGAGCTACAGGGGCCTGTGGCCTCCCACTGAGGTTGTTGGGGCAGGGGAAGATGGTTTCCTTGCCTGCAGGAGACGTGTGCTGGGCGGTGTCAGTGTCACCAAGTTAAGAAGCTGCAGGAAGAGTTCATCAGACTGTGCAGCATCAGAAACTACAAAAGGAAATGGATCAAATCTTCTCAGAGACCCTACAGCTACAAGAGCATAAGCCTACAACTACATTGAAGGAGATGCAGGCAGAGTCTGTGATTATGGGATTGGAAAATAGTCTTCTAAGATATGGAAGGGCTGGAAGCTTGTGACTTCTGGCAACAGGAGGAAGGCTCCTTCTCCAGCTGCATTTCTGTAACTACAGGATAGGTTCAGTACTCTGGCTGCAGGTAAGGGACTAAAAGTTCTGTCCAATGATGCATCTGAGGTGGCTGAGCCTCAACTGTGCAGGGGCACCAGGAGGAAGTGGCAAGTGAAGTCAAAAGTCTGTATTCTGCTTACTGTCCTTTATCAATCTCTCCAGGACCTTGAACTCTGCCATTTCATGGTCATTACGGCCAAAGCTGCCACTGATTATCACATCAAGAACTATTTAGTCTTGTTAGTAAGTAACGGATTCGGCTGCAGGTCAGCTCTGGTCCATCCAATGCCTCTACCAAGAAATCTTGATTACTTGTGTCCCATCATGTTGCTTTTCCAGCAGATGTAAGAGATTAACAAGAACAAGGGTCTGTGATTCAGAAACTTCTTAAGTTGTTTAAAGAAGACTTTGTCTACTTCCTTGCCTGGATTACATGATCTGTAACAAGCTCACCATGATTTTGCCCTTACTAGCCTCCTCTCTGATCCTGAACCACAAGATCTCAACCAACCTGTTGTCTGTCCTGTTAAGTTTCATACATCTAAGCTGCTCCCTCACATGGAAGACAACCCTCTTCCCTCATCTGCCCTGCCTGTTGTTCCTGAGCAGCTTGCATCCATCCATCCCCAACAGCATTCCAGTTGTGTAAGCTGTCTCGGCACATCTCAGGTAGCCCCAGCAGTGTCACAGTTATGTCACTGGATGTGTAGCTCTAACCTCACCTGCTTTTTTACCAAGCTGTGTGCATTTACGTACATATACTTGTGGTAGACTCTTTTACCCTCTTTTATAATTTTGAGATCTCCCTTGTAGCTGTCACCTTTCACCACTTGCTTTCCACCCATGTCCATTAATTTGTACTTGTCTGTGGATTGTTATTCACACCCTTGTTGTTTATGGTCTAAAGCTCTCCTCACCAGGCTGGCCAACCTGAAGGCAAAGATGCTTTTGTCCTGCTTAGGTGGATTCCATCTCTCCCTAGCAATCCTTTATACCTAAAGAATGTCCTGTGGCTGTAAAAGCCATGTCCTGGTTGTCACACCAGCTGCTTGACAACCAGTTACTGACCTGCAGTTATTAACCAGCATTCACGCCTCCCTCAGCCTTTCTTCTTCAATGGAAATGCCACCTTGACCCTGGAGCTGTACAGTCACTCTTGATACACTCAAGGGTTCCCTTGCAGCACTTGTGATTTGTGCCTGTGTGGTTGAACAGCAAGGGCTAATAATCCAAGCACAGAACAAGCCTTGCCTGTCTGTCTGCAACTTCTTAACAAACAGCAAAACTCCGCAGGTAGCAAGTGAGATTGGCAGGTGGAGGAGGGCTCTATCCCCTCTAGGAGGGAGTCTCCTGCTGCTATGACTGCTTCCTCTTGGTGTGGATGTGGTTCAGGCTGTTTTGATGCTTCCTAAGAACTTCCAGCCTCTTGTCTGCCGTTGAGGCACTGACTGTAGGTGGACAAGGAGCCTGCCTTCTCTTGCCGCAGGTCACAAAGACTCCTGTCTTCCCTGTCTTATGAGTCTCCATTCACCACTCCAGTGACTGCAGACCTTCCTTCTGTGTAGCTGGGAGTTCAGGCTCTCATCTCTGCAAGGTCTCAGTGAAGATGTCGTCAATCTCTTTATCTTCCCTGATGCTGTGCAGCGCACTGACCTCCTGCAGCTCCTTAATTTGGTGACATAGCTCTTCCACTAACACATACGTTGTCTAGGCAAGGACATTTCCTCTGCTTGCCTCAGCCCTCTGGAGAGGTCCCCAGCTCTCCTGGCAGCTTGAGACCTGGAGAGCTGCATCCTCTCTCGGGCTTTCACTCAGGCAGAGCTCCTCTGACGTGCCAGTGGTGGTTTCTGCAGCAGGTGCTAGGGGACAACACCCTATAGCTTGTTACCGTCCGATTTGAGCACTTGCACATGGACTTCTGCAGAGTTTCTGTCCCCTTTCTGTGGATTGTGCTCTAGCCCTGGTAGTTGCATAGGTGTGTCACTAGCACCAACCAGATGGGTGCATGACCCTTCCTAATCAGGAATAGTGGAAGACAAAAGGTCAAAGCACCATTTGATCAGGCATTGGTGACATATTGTTTGAAAATGCTAGCATTTGCTTAAAAGATCTAAGAAGAATTTATTTCTTACTGAATACTAAAGGAAAAGATCAAACTATTTTCCAGTGCAGCAAAAATCTCCCTCAATTAGACATTTGTTCATAGAAATATCTAAACACAGGATTTTGGCCACTTGATACACTTAATACCCCAGAGAGTGCTGGAGCACAGGAGTTTTTTGTCCTGGATTTGTCAGTTCATGTGATGTGTCTTACTGAATTACCACAGTAAATTATTCTGGTCTGAAATCAACCTACCAACTCATGGTGTCACTTTCTGTCCTGGGCTCAGAAAGAAATTGTTAGAAAAGTAGTGATTAATTTTCCTTACTGTCCATCTGTCACTTTTGAAAGGATTTTAAGTATTTAACATGGTGTTTTCCAGGACTTCTCTCACACTCTGAAACCACTGTCTATATAATAATAAAACCAATTGACAATGGCTGGAAGTCAAGGTGCTGTTACAATTCCTATAGATTGAAGACTTTCCAGAACCAATCATTATTCTAGCAACTTGTGAAAAAAGATTCGTGGTCTCTTAGGCATTTTATCTTTGATATTTTTCGCATTATTTCCTTTGAGAAAGTTCTGCACAGTCTGTCTGTCCTTGTCTTCCACTGGTTTAGACCAGTTTAATTTCAACAAAGCAGTAATATTTTTTTTCAAAATGATACCTTTCTGGGATGGATGTTTCCCTTAGCTGTTGTTCTGTTTGTTCTCTTTTTTCTTTTGGGGGGGGCAAATCTTTAAAGCCTGTCTTGGGGTTTTGAATTTTTTTTTTTTTTTAAATTCTCGTAGTTACTGTAGGTTCTAGAGAGCATTTGTGTATTTCTTTAATTACAATGCCTTTTTTTCAAATAGAAGTTCAGAAACAGTATTGCAACAGTACCACTGGAAGCAAGATCTTTGAGGGAATACTGGCTCATAGCACAAGGTAGATACATGCTTAAGAATGGAGTGAGGGAATATTGGGGTTTTTTATTCCATGTACAGATTGACAAGTCCTCTCCTCAACTTCCCTCTTTGTGCCTCCCTTAATTCTCTATCCTGGTTAAGAAACCAGGTTGTGTTATGAGGGAAATATAAAGAATATCTTTAGTATTGTTATATGGAGTACTATTGTTTCCAGACTCTTAAAAAATTACTGTAACTGTATCTCAAAAATAAGTGTAATGCAACGTTATGTACAGGCATTGCTCAAGGCTTCTGTTGGCTTCAGATTAAATGCCAGTGTGTGAGAACTGGAATTTGAAGCAGGACATGTCTTAGATCTCAGGATTGCTTCACTCCTGTTGTGAACTTTACTCTTAATGGAAGGCTGTGCTTCTAAGAGAAAACAATCTCTCTCATCGTCTATTGTCTTCATTAATCTTGTGTTCTGCTATGGAACAAAATTAACTTAGGCCTCTTTCGAAATAAAAACCATCTATCAACTGTGCAAAGCACAAGGATTTTACTGAAGAAAACTTGAGTATATGAACTTAATTCTGTAATCTAAACTGGGTAGAAAATATAGCGGTAGGCCAAGAACTGATGCCTTTTTTTTTTTTTTTTTAAGCTGTCTCTTGTTATATAAATTGAAAGTAATTGAAAGTCATTGTTCGTGTTCATCTAATTATCAAAGGAAATCTGATTTTTGTTACTTAGCTCACCTGGAAAACTACTTTTTCATGGAACTCTTGCTGAATCTGTGTTGAAGTACTCAAGACATCATTTGCAGTTAGTAGTAAAAAGTCTTAGAGGTAAAAACTTGAGCATTAGCAGTGAGTCGGGATAAATCTGGATATGCATTATCTATATTATTTATTCCCTTTGTCAAGAAAACACGGTTCTAGGTACTTTCTTGGTATTTCCCCCTATTCTTTCTTTTAAGAGGTTACAAATGCAACAGGTAAGTTCAAGAATTGTAATACTGTTTTGTTTCAGTTTTTATTTTGCTGTTGTGGTGACTTGTCTCAGTTTTGGGGTTAGCTCACCCGTAGAGGGTGCTAAAGCACTGTTGCGTGAGAGTTTAGCAGGTCAGGAAATTGGCTTGGCACAGGTGCTTTTAGAGCAATGCTCTCAGTTACTGCTCTCCGGACTTTCAAAATTTATGTACGTGCTTGGCTCTGCATTGTGTGATCAGTCCCATTTACTTAAGCTACTGAAGTTACTGAATTTACCGTTAAATGTATGCTTATCTCTTTGTAGGATGAAAAGCTAATATGGCTCTTTTAGTTAAGTTTTTTGAAAGAAAAGAGAATGGAGCTTGGTATGCTGAATGGAAAAAAAAAAAAATCAAAAACCTTGCCAGTGTTTGCTTGTGAGAAAATTGCAGAAAGACCCTTTTAGAGTGCCTGTGGAAATTTTGTGGTTATGATATATATATATATTCCTTATATTGCTGGAGGCTGTATCTTCTAATGCATTTAAAGGAGACAAAGCTATAAGACAGAAGTGAATATTTGGAGGAAGCAGCTTCTTTGTGTAACTCCTTTAATCCAGAATACCACTGAAATACAAAACTCAGTCTTTTTTTCTTCCCTTCCATTCTTCTTAATTTGATAGTAAAGATATAGAGTTCATCTTGATCTTCCCCTTTCAGCCATTTTACAGATAAGTCATTGCTTCACATTCTCCACAATGACATCAGGCAGGTGGGAGAGGGAAGAGATGTTAAGGGTTAATGTGGTATAAACCCATGGCGTTTAAATATCTGAAAACATGTCTACTTTTCTGTCAGACCAGCTATTCCTAATACTATGAAGCTCTTTAACTAAAAATATTGTGTTGAAGGATTCCACAGAGCAGCTGGAGGCCACTTAGCAGTTGCAAAACTAGCAGTGTTTTGTGGGCACAGCTTGGAAACCACTGGATTCGATATTGAACTTGCAAATTCCAGACTTGATTCTGCCAGAAACTGTCAGTCATTTATACCTGCCTGTATTACTTTTCTGAATAAGCAATAATGAATGTTAATTGTGGGAGTCAAACAGCTAACTTTTTTCGTGTAAATGCAGGTATATTAACTGTTATATGTAGAATTAAATGCGCAGCTTTTTATGTTCATTTAATATCTCTTCATTTTTAGGCATTACCCAATTGGTTTGCTGTTTGATCTCCATGCATCAAATACAGCCCTTCCTTGGAGCATCACAGTGCATTTCAAGGTAAAATTGAAATACACCTTTGAGTTAAGAACAAGTGAGTGTGGGATTACATGAAATTTGGAAGCTAGAAAAAGGTTTCATAATTATTTTATAAATAAGTGAATGGTATGACTTCAAGGGAAGAACGTTCATTCTTCACGAATCATCAAAAGTTTTCTGTAAATCTACAGCTGTTTTCCATGAGATTGTATGTGCTTTCAAATTACTTTCCTTTGAAAATTATTGTATTATAATCTGAAAATCCAAAATTGTTTTTCAAGATAAGTTATGAGGCAATGTCAGTACAATTGAGTGGACATAAAGAAAGAACTTTCTATAATTATTTTTGATTCAGCCAGCTTGAGTTGACTGGAGATTGGGAAGATTGAGAAATGCTCATCCTTTTAGGCATATAAGCATAGATATGAGACACTGTAGAAATCCTTGCAGTCGGGAAATGCTGTGATACTTCATGTGGGTCCCCTTTAGAGAACTGAGGGAAATGAGTTTGGTCTTGTGACAGCTTAGTCAGAGGAGAGACATTATTTTGATTACACTTTGTAAAACCATTAGGTATGGCTTCATAGCACTACTGGTCTTTGCTCAGAAGAGTACTTGTGCAGGGTTAGCTTTGGTACAGGATTCTTTCTTACTCTGAAATGCATTGAGACAATAATCCTAGGTATGTTTTGAAGTCAAAATCACAACAAGAAATTGTGGTATTTAACTTTGAAACTTTAATTTCTCCATTGTAAAAGAAACAATGTAAGAGGAAAACTGATCCAAAGGAAGACGCTAGGTTAATAGGCTTGCCTTTAGTGCGTGAGATTGGAGATGAAATGAAAAGCATACTGGGAAGCAGTTGTGTTGAACATTTTCATTCAAACAGTTCTTCTCTTTCAGGTGTTTTAGAAAAGGTCTTGCAAACAGGAGTAATCTGATTCTTTTTGGAAGTGTGCACTGAAATCATACATTCTTATGATATGTATTTCCACGTGTTGAAACTTTTAAAATGACTGACTGTATGAATGAATCTGAAGTTGGAGATGTGTCTTGAAACCATCGAAATTTCTACATTTCTGTCTGACATATGTCAGAGGGGGCTGGAATGAAGAAAGTCCAGAGTGTTTTGAAGAACTATAGGGCATCTAGGTTCATAAATCATTATTTAATTCTTAAATGTTCTGAGAGCTCTGGGAGATTAACAGTGGCAGTGTGTGGATGTTGCCATCCGAAAATAGAGCCATCTTGAGAAATAAGTTGCAGCACCACAGTGTTTTTCAATTTCATGTAGTAATGTAAACTGACTTTAATGTTCTTACGTTGCTGCTTGCCAAAAGATCAGCTAATTTAAGTTTGTCTCAAAGGTGTACATTCAAGATCAGCAGAAATAATTTATTGCTAGGGCGGTATTATTTTTAAAAGCTGATTTAATTTAGTTTTTTAAAGTATAACACCTTGGATTAAGCACCTGCTTAATCTCTCTTCCTGTTTTTGATGTAATCTGAAAGTTTATTTAAATAAAGCCCTCTTAATCATTAGAGTTAAAACATAACTGAAATGTATCAAAGTATGTCAAAATACTGAAGACATTTTCATGTATTACAGTTTCTTACAGATAAATAGTTAAAGATGTGGGATTCCTGCCCAGTTCATTCTTTTCATTTGTCTATACTTATTCTTCAGAGAGCCATAATTTTTATTTGGCGTAATTAAACAGTACTAGATTTTTCTGGAGTTTAACTTTTGCTGTCATGGCTTTCTCCTTTCTTTTACCAAAGCATGCAGTCAACAACAGATATCTCAAGAATATCTGTAAAGAGTGTTTTTAAACTTTTTTCCCCCCATCAGTTTTCTTTAAATAAAGTTAAAAACATGAAAAAAGCTTATTTCTGTTCAGCAGAGGTTTAAAAGTGGACAGATACTTGTAGTTGTCCTCCTGTGCTATGTATGTAGACCAAATCAAACACAGTTATTGTTTGCAGTGAAGAAACTGCTTATTCATTTGTACTCATGGCATGCAATAAAATAACATGCATTTATATCTCTAGTAAAATACATTTGCCTTAAATAGTTGTAGAAATATGAGCTTGAACAGAGCATTAAGGCCTTAGAATCATGAGAAGCTGTAGTCTGGGAAGTTGCCTTTGTTACCCAACTGTGGCTTTATGGGGAGGAAGGAAACTCTGTCCCTTCCTGTTAAACTCATCTCATGCTACTATTCGTGTTCTCAGCATGGTAACTAACTCTTCAGATTTTGGGCAGTAGGTAGGAGGTGGTGAACTGCTCTGGAAATGGTAGCAAGAGCGGAAATTGAGTGTGCCAGGGGAAAGTCTAACATTCTCCCTCTGCTGAAGCCCTTATCTACTGGTGCCTGCTTCTCCACCCATGACCTGATGTAGAAGAGTGACTGCATCTGTTTTTCTGTAACGACAATCAATTCGTCTTGGTTTTCTTAGCTCAAAATCAGGTTAGGTGGAGTGAAAAGGAAGTACTTTTCCATGTATTATATGGATAAATTGTGGAACTGCTAGGAGACGTTGTGGAAGCTAGAAGTATAAATGAGAGTTTCTTTAAATTAATCTTTTTTTTGAAAAAAAAAGACCACTGATGGTAACTAAACACAAATACATGGATGCTCCCCCGTCACTGGATATGTTCCTTATGGTTTTTAATGCCATATTATTGGTGTAATTTTCGGCAAACGTGGCCTAATACAACTAGACTGTCAGAGTACAAGCAGATGTTTTGTGAACTAAAACTAATAGATAAATATGGGTGGAATGGAGTTATGAAAACAGACTGTTGAAATTACCTGCAATGTTTTTGGCAGTTTTATGTGAGAGGTCATTTAGTGCTCCTGTATATACAGATGATACCTACTTCTTTATGGCCAAGTTCATGCTGCAGGTGTCTACTGGCATGTGAAACAAAACCAGTACTACTTGAGCTTTCTAAGAAAATCAGTGTCAACTCTTAATAACTTTTCTTTCAAAGATACGGAACACGGAGGGAGTAAGACATCACTAATAAGAGGACTTGAATTAAAGCTACTTATGGGATCTGTTTAAAAGTTTCTGCAAATCTCATAGCTGTATAGCCAGGGGTGGCCACAAGCTTGTTTACAATTATCTCTTTCTTCAGGGAACTGAATAAAGTTATTTACATTTGATCACTATTTCCTCAAGTAGAAAGAAGGCAAGTAGAATTAAAAAAAATAGAAATACAAACATGCATGTCCTATATTTAAGTATAAAATTTATTATTCTGTGCTCTAGTTTATAAATCAGTGGGGATGCCATATTTTCTGTTGGTAGTCTCATGTAGGTGAAACTTTTATATGCCTCTTGTAGATGCAGCAGTGTTGTTTTCCAAGTTATCACTTTCATGTTTAGGTTTTTCCGCTTCTACTCACAGTACTGGATAGAAATGTACCAATATTTTTCTTCTAAAGAAAAGAGTCGGCAGCACTGAGATTGTAGGAGTGTTTTCCAGTCTTCCACAGTGTTATCCCTTAGAAGCTGGGAAAATGAATCATGCCACATCTTTGTACTACTGTGGCTGGATTCTTTCTACTAGCTTAGTTGACTTTGACCGATTTTAAATATCTCCTTGCTATTCTGCAGACCACACTGTGTATGTTGTCTGGAACGCATCCCCAGCGGGTAACATTCCCTGTAATTTGAAATTCATTGGAAGAAAGTCAGCAGGGAGATGCCTACCTATAGAAAGACAGGAATATCCAAAAAAGACCCTTCAGTATATTTCAACGTATGTATAACAAAACAGTTGTTGTAACAAAACTGTTGTTTTATAAACTTAGCTAAAACTTCAGCCTTCAGCTTTTAACTGTGAAAGTTTCTAGGTTCCTATATTACTTGGCATTAGGTACATTCCACTGCTTCATCTTTTTTTGAGGGATGCCAGTGTCACACTTTGAATTCTTGCACGTAAAGAACTTTTTTGATCTTGAAGTATGCTATTTCTGACTGTTCTTTTGTTCTGGATTGGTTACCAGGCTTGACTTTTTTATTTGAGCAAGTAAGTTAAACTTCTAAAAGTATTTTACAGGCCTATACAGATGTCAGCTGGTGAGTAACAATACCACTAATGTTTTCCATTCATTTTGGACCCAATTATGCTGAGACACTCAGCTTTGTAGGGGAGAAAGGGAGTGAGGTCTGCCCTAGGAGAACTTTCTGTTCTGTCCTCTTTAATGTCTTTATACTTGGCCATCCTCATATGAGAAACAAGCTTTATCTCAGTCCTTAGATTTCTAGTCAGCTCTACATACATCAGTCCTAAGTAACAATAGCACTCCCTTTATGACTTCAACACCAAACAATGTATGCTTCAGTGGAAAAGACATGAGCAGTCTTCTCTTCCCTTTATAATTCTGTTTTTAAAAGATACTCGTCCTTTTGATCCACAGTTTCCAAAGTCTGGGTTCACTGTCATAAGGATGAATCATGATATGAAATTCCATTCTTTAATTTCCAACTCTTTTTCAATAACCTAATGAGGAGAGAACTATTATTCTTGTCCTGAGAATTTCCTTCAGGTGAGGCAATCCCCAGTTCCCTTTCATATTACCAACTGTTAGTGGTTCTTGGATATTTTGAGTATAAGAAAGTATGTTTTTTTCCAGCATTATATTGCTCCTACTGTAACATGTTAAATGTGTTGTAAAAGCCTTTGAAAAATATCCCATTATATGTACTTGTATTGCCAAAATGGTTTTGACAGTACCTCACAGAAGCTTTTTTAAGTAGCCAATTTGTAATGAGCTACGAGGAAAGGTCCTCTTGTGGAATAACAGATGAGAAATAAAGCATAGAAATACGTAGCAAGCTCTTGTTATGAAGGGGAGTACTAATGATGC
This sequence comes from Phaethon lepturus, assembly GCF_000687285.1. Lineage (NCBI taxonomy): Eukaryota > Metazoa > Chordata > Aves > Phaethontiformes > Phaethontidae > Phaethon > Phaethon lepturus. The sequence goes on along the minus strand of NW_010515393.1, from coordinate 32,963 downwards.
CTCTCTAGTTTGGCTCTGGGAGATTGCACTGTTCAGCATGGTCAAAAGTGACTGTTAAAAGAAGATGAATAAGGAGAGGATAAAACAGATTGGGTTTTTAAACCTTGGAAAACTAAAGGCAATGAATTTGTGATACTGAGTGCTTGTATTATTGTATGATGGCAAGTGATACTAAGTGTTAATGAAAGACTAAATTAGAGGAAGAACAACCCTAACTGTATACCTATACAATGCTGAACTGCTTATTACTTAATTTCCAAAGAAATCTTTTTCGTATGTGAATGAGATTCACTACTATAATCCCTTAATAAATTAATTAGGAAAGGTAGTTGTAATTTACTGAAGAGATAAAATTTACCTGAGGAGTGGTAACTGTGCATCTGCAATGCTGAATGCAGTGCACCAACTCTAACCAAATAAAAGGGGTATGGAATCAAGTCACTTGGGCTAGCAGTAGGCACATGTGTTGGGTAATGTTGGAGCTGACAAGAATTTCCAGTATCTCTAAGGAAAGATGTTTGTAAGTGGCATACATGCTATAGTTCATCTATGAGCATGATGATACTTGGAGGAAACATTTTTCAAAGGCCTGCATAGAAATGGGTGCTAAACTGCCATTGAGACTCAAGAGGAATTGCGTGCTTGTCACTTACTTCTCCCTCTTTTCTCCTGTTCATTGTCAGAGAATTGAACATCTGCTTGAAAATATGTTAAAACTCTTAATTTCCTGAATTTTGGATATAAGGGCCTAAATACATCCACTGATGTATTTAAATGTATTTATCAGGTGGAGGTTGGGCTATTTTGAGTAATTTCTGGTTTTAAAGAAAATTGTTCAACTTTTATTTTTTCTGAAATGTTTTTCACTGTAAAACCTCTCGTCAGCAGAGTAAGAATGGTTGTTACCTTTTTCCATAAGTAGAAGATTCCAGTGTACTACTTTTGTATAAATATAAGCCTGATTAAAACTATCATTTGTTCTTGCATCTTCTAAGGTGTGTGATGCATTTATTTTTCTTGATTTATCTTTTTCTCTTTGTAGAATTTTCCAGAAAAGGATCTTCTACACTGCCATTCTAAGGATGTGATTGAAGCTCATTTTATGGCTTGTATAAAAGAAGCAGATGCTTTAAAGCACAAAAGTCAAGTCATCAATGAGATGCAAAAAAAGGATCATAAGCAACTGTGGATGGGACTACAGAATGGTAAAGATAATGCATCATGTATTAATTATATATAGGTCTAGAATGCTAACAAATAATTTCTTCAAATTTTAGTCATGGTGAAGGATATAAAATGTCTTTGTTCTGCAGTATTTTAGTCTAATGTCACAGAAAAGATCTATTTTTTTAAAGAGTCACTATTTATGTGATAATCCAAATGTGGCTTGAGTTATTTAAGGAACTAAATTGGGTCATGACTCTGTTTAAACAAACAAAAACTAGCAACAAAACAAAATAAATAGATAAATATTGTCTAGTGTACTTCTATGCAACTGATAGTCTTTATCTGGGAGACACTTGGGGTGTAAGTGTTGGTTGGTATTAACTATCTTGGACTGTAAACTAAAAAAGCTTGTCTCCTCTAGTTCATGCTTATAGATTGTCACTGATAAACAGTACAGGTAAACTTTTTAAAAAGTTGCCCAGTAGATTAGGAATTTTACTTTTCCCCCTGCCAAATTTTAATTTTTTTACTGCTGATATTACCATGGCTTTCACAAAGATTTCTGCATAGATAAGTATTGACTGAAAAAGTCAGCAGAATAATTCCGAACAGGATGTTCTAAAATAATTATTAGTGTTCTTACTTTGCACAGATGGTGTGAATCTATATTGCAGTGCAAAACATAACTTATTTTGGTTTTAGTGTCTCCTCTTTCTTGTCATGGTTCTTAGAGGCCTGTAAGTTGAAAATCTTTGTAGTAGTTCAGAAACTATTACCTGGAATGGGTGGTAATGTCACTTTCAATGCATCATTTCCTCATCTTCTGAAGCTGTCATTATATTATTACTGGTAAATTTATTTTACAGAAGCTGTAAGCATGAAGATGTTTACTCTATGTTGAGATACAAAATACTAAACACTTAGAATTAATATCTTCCCATATGTTTATAAGGAAAATTAAATGAAACAGGAGAATCTTTGAATGCAAGAAGACTTTAGGCATCTGTTTGCTTTAGACAGAGATTCCAAATTAGTTCGGGTTTCATGTGTGTATTTAATCAGTGTGTGGGTTTTCTAATTTTTTTTTTTTATTGTTTAGTGGTACTGCCTTTCATATTGAAGATATTCCTGTAATAATTTTGAAGGTTGAGTGCTTATTAGAAACTCTGGATTCTATTTTTTTATTTAATTGGGGGAGAGTTAGAAATTGAGGTACTATCTTTTTAGCAGGGCCTGTTGCAATAGGACAAGGTGTAATGGTTTTAAACTAAGAGGGCAGATTTAGACTAGATGTAAGGAAGAAATTTTTTACAGTGGGGATGGTGGCACAGGTTGCCCAGAGAGATGGTGGATGCGCCATCCCTGGAAACATTCCAGGTCAGGTTGGACGGGGCTCTGAGCAACCTCATCTAGCTGAAGATGTCCCTGCTCATTGCAGGGGGTTGGACTAGATGGCCTTTAAAGGTCCCTTCCAACCAAACCGTTCTATGATTCTGTAAACTTAATTTGCCATTTGAGTGGTAAGATCTTGAGGGATGCAGTACATACATGCAAAACTTACCAGGTAAGAAATTGCACTTTATCTGGTTCAATTCAAAGTACTTCCTGAGAGATTCTGTTTTGTATAGGTATTAGCCAGCAAACTGACTGATAATATATTCACTTTTGTGAATAAGCAGTAAATAAAAGAGTTCTGGTCCACTGGAAACCAGTATTGGTATAAACACAAATGTTTCCTTAAAGCTTACATTGTTACAAGTCAATTTAAACTGCAATTTTAATAATTCTGTGAAAAAAGTATTCTGCTGTAATAGTATTTGTCTTGCAAGCATTTTTGTTTGAGAGAAGCAAAATGCTGTGCCAGCATAATTTTGTTTTCTATTTCAAGAATTATTAGCTTTATTGCAAAAAAATCCTGTTGCTTAGTCCTGGTGCTCAAGTGTTCCCAGCAGTGCACTTTATGTGCTCTTTTTATTAATGCTTTTTAAAATTAAAACTAAACGACCTTTCACATGAGTTATAATGGTAGAAGAGTTAACTACACAATGAAATGGGATGAGTTAAGGCTCTTTCCTTAACCAGGAGGTATAGAACCTCAGTACCCTCAATATGTAAGGTAAGAGAACAGTTATGCAGTATATTCCTTCCATGCTCATCTTAGGTTCTATCTTTTAGTTGATTATTTGTTCAAGAATATTTTCAGTTGTAGAGAAACCAGAATTTTACTGTTTTGCTTTATAATGTTAAGAACAGAAGTTGCCTAGCAAGGTTGATTTCAAGAATGTTTCACTGTACTTAATGAAAAATCGCACCTGTGGAATCTGACACCTAAATGAGAAGCTTAAACAATCTTTTGAATACTTTCAAATGCTAATTTAATTTCTCAGCTCTTCATAAAAGAGAAACAAGAAAAGCTTGTGAAACCAAGAAAACTCTTTTTAAGCATGTTGTATCTTTCAGTATGTTTTTATAGGCTTTCGTTTGAGTTGTAATAATTTTAAACCTCTTTGTGAAACGGAATGAATGACCACAAAAAAGAAAAGAAAGTAGCATTTGCGATAACTGCCTTGTAAGTAATGATACATCTGCAGTCTTTTTTTTTTTTCTGTGAAACTTCAAACAATTTTCTTCAGTTCTTAAATATAGGTAGTGTTATTTGTTTAGCAAGTGATAGCAATACTTACAGGATGTGTATTAAACACATTTTTGGAAAAAAATCCAATTTTCCTTGTTTGGAGAAATGTAACTACCAATTACACGAGTAACTTGGTATAAATGCTTCTGCTAAGGAGGAAGTACTTGAACAGGTAGCACAAGAAACCTTTCAGTTTAAGAGGAAAAGCTGTAATAGTGAATTTGTGGCAAAATGCTGTGCTGGTTACAGCTGGTAGGTATTCATAACAACCTTTACACCCCACCTCCAACCACTTTGGATTTTTATGTTAACCCGCTACCGAATCAGGAAGGTAAACATACTTTTCTGTCTATTGCTTGTGCTGTGGTTCTGGTTGTTCTTCAGACTTCAGTTAGCCGATTTTTGTCCATAAACCAGATATTTCTTAGTTAGAACACTTCTTTGGGATGACTACATCTGTGTTACCATAGTTTTGATCAGGGTCATGGGTGTGTCTGTGGTAGGGAGGTGATAAAGGCAGACTATATAGCTATATTAACCTCTGTTCCTTTGTAAGAATTGTTAAAATTCTTTGGTCAGAACTGATGGAAAATGTTACTACTGTTCTTGCTTTAATAGTGTTATGGCCACTTTTATTGTGGACAAAGAGGATTTTCAAGTGGGTGTTTTTTTCTTCTTGCCTTTTGTGTGAAAAAATAAAGGCTTTCAGCTTTGAAACATTAAGACTCTGTAGGTCTAGTGATAACTCAGGATCAAATGAAATCTCAACTGTTTTTAGGGGGAGAGCTGTATTTTTTGCATGGTTCAAAGAATTAATATCTCTAACTCCAGTATATAATGATTCTGATAAAGGAGGGGGTTTAGATTCAACACAGCTGCTTTTCATCAGTTGTGGAGGAACATAAGCAACCATACCCTGAAATTTTCACAGGCATCCTTTATAACCAGTGAAGACTAGACTAGGTATTTCTGATACATGAGTGGGGGAAATAAACAGTAAAAACTCATGGCCATTTTTAAGGCTTCTTTGTATATTATAAATAATGAAGACATTATTTTACTGAAAATACTATGGAAAAAGAATGTAATGCTCACTCATACTGTAGGGCTTACCAAAAGTTAAGTGGCCATATTGAAGTATTCTTATTAAAGAAGAAAAATCCTACAAACATTCAGAATATGCAATATTTTATCTTCTAATGCACGTGATCTCTTTCTTGTCTTACTGACAGAATCAGGCCTGTGTTTTCTTGCATTTCTTTCTAAATCATGTCTAAACGAGTCCTGGGTTTTTGAGAGGCAGAAGTCATGGGGTTTTTTGGTTATCACATTCCTGTTCAGAAATGTTTTAACTGCCAAAAAGAAATGGTGTCAGCATCTCTCTTGTGCAGTGTACACGTGGCCCACTCATGTTTGATACGTATGTTTCTCCTCTTTGCTGAGAACTGGTGGGAGCAATGCTGTTCTTTACCTCAGTCCCAGATGATGAACATGTTTTGGTAGCTGAACAAATCTCTAACCTCAACTGGTCATTTGAAACTTAAATTAGGCAATATGTACTTAGAAAATCTTCAGGAATTTAACAGGAGAATGAATGAACAAGCCATTACTTTTTAAATCATAAAGCCACCCTTTTTTTCTTCTTCCCTGTATTGCCACCAAAATGGTAGTGTCTTGCTGTGTTCTATCTGTAGAGATTTGGTTAACTGTGAAGAAAGACTAAAGAATTCTTTTGAGTCTTGAGAAAGGATGTATTGAATAAAAGAGGATTTAAAAAAAAAAAGTCGTCATTATCTTCCTGGGCTGGTGGTTAAAAATTTCTGTAAATTCATCAAGTTTTCTTATAATTAGTGTCAATACCTGCTTATTCTGGAGTTAAAATAGCATAGCATACACCAAACACTGGTGATATTGTGGAACCCAGGGGATGCAGTGTAGGCAGTTTCAAATAGCTCTGCACAAAGTCAGCCCAGTGCTGTTTTGGTGCTGAGCTGGGTATAGGTTTAGACAAGCTGGACCTGCAGGGTGAATCAGATGCATCAGAGCAGGCCTTCCCAGGGATTTTTTTTTTTTTTTTTTTTGTGGTGGTGGTGGTTTTTGTTTGGGGTTTGATCGGTTGTGGGTTTTTTTCTGGTAATGGATTTTCACCTAGACTTCAGTGTTAGTTCTGCAGTGTTTACTGCTGTGTTACCCTTTCTGCACAAATGACTAAACTAATGCTCCACCCATATGGCTGCAGTATCATGATTCTAAACTGTCATCCCCCCCGAAACTGCCTTTTTGCCTTGTTACTCTTCTGTGCTGGCCTGGTGCCTACTCGCATAGCTGCCCTTTGTCGCAGGGTGAAGGTGGGAAATTGATGGTAGCCTGAATTGCCCCCCTTCCCTTTCTCTGCCCCTCTCTCAGCAAAGGGGCAGAGCAGAGCTGCTGTGTTTGTGAGGCCAGTGAGAATTGGTGGGTCTCGTAGGAGGGCATGAACTGCATGAAGGCAGAAAAGGGAGGAAAGCAAAAGGTAACCCAGCACTCGCAATGCTACTTTATAGTGAAGTCTCCCCCATGAGAAGAGGTTGTCTAGAGATAGGTAAACAGAGATAAATAGAAATTGCTTCCTAGTGTTTTGACCATCTTGTGTTAGTTGCCCATGTGTCTAATGAAAACTGTTAAACTCTGAGCAAGCAGGCTTGGAGGTCTCTGCATCTTTGGCACAGGTAATCTGCCAAGCGTGTGATCTATTCAAGTATATTGGAGAGTTTCAAGTTATGTACCTGTTGCAGTTTCAAGGGCTTTGTGTTTTGTCCTCACTTTGACTGTTTTCCTCCTGGAATGTTACTTCAGAAATATAGCCACCTTCCAGACTTCCTACTGAACCTTTATTTTTTACTGCCTCCTGCTTGCCTTCCCCCCTCCACCCCCCCCAAATATGTCATTTCCTGAAAGACTTGTAAGGTCTAACTAAATTTCAAAGTACATGATCTCTAAAAAACTGACTTCATTTTCAAAATTAACTTGCTTTAGTTGTTAGTTGTTGAGAGCTTTTTGCTTTGCAATTTGAAATGCTTCTATGTTACTTTCTGCTAGTAAACTCCTGAATTTGACAGATGCATTAATATAAAGGTTCCTTAACTTTTAAGAAAAGCTGTGTTTTATAAAAAGGTTAGTACAGGGAAAGCAAAGTAGGTTAGAGAGTTATATGGAGATACGCTGCTCTATTTCCAGGTGTATAAACAGAGTGTAAACAGAGGCAGAGAAAGTGTTAAAATATGCAGGCTATTTAGACTTGGAGCAGAGAACTGGAGGATGGGTAATATTGTCAGGAGTCCTTTTCCCTTTGACTTACTCAGGGAAGTCTCTAACAATCCCTTTTGCTCTATTCCTACACAACCTGTGGGTTATGTGTTTCAGAAATGGATTACAGATTTTTGTTTAATAGTCATGAGAGCTTTCCTTTTAGCTTAAGAGACAATACCTACTGAGATCACCTGCTTTTAGGCTACACAGCAAGCTTAAATTTAGTAGGATGTATGCTTTTTCATATTTGAATAAAGGAAAGAAAGTAGTCCATGTTGATGATTTTCTTCCTCCGAACCTTTTCCAGCTAAATTGGTGACCTAGAAATGAAGGGAGGTGGTGTTAAGGAAACAGTATACTTAAAGTGAAACTTCTGTTTCGTGAGTACGTTTAGTAAGTGAAAAGAATGTTGGTAAGATATGGCTCCCCTGTGTATATTAAAAGAAAACAGGGTGCAAAGGCTTTTTTGGATCTGACAGATAATCTCAAGAGTGAAATGCTGCTTTGTCACACAGTTTTCAAAACATCCTGTTAACCTGCAAAACTTAAGCAATATGCTTGTATTTCTTCATCTTCAGAACACTACTTTGCTATAAAAATTAATGGAGAAATTACAGCATAAACTGTGTGAAATGTGTTAAATACACTGATCTCAAACCTAGCTAGTACAGTATTGGGGGAGGGATCTCCCCCTTTTTTCTTGGGTTGCATCTGTAGTTCAATTTATAGTGTGGCTTATGAATGAATATTTTTTTAAGCTAGAATTTATAGGTAACTCTATACATCAGGAAGTTTCTCCTAATTGTTTTCTGGTTGTAGACACTGCTGTTGGAAATGTGTTGTAGTGCATATAGGGAAGCAGAGTTTAATTGATTAATTTACACTATAATAGTACTAAAAAGGGAGTCACAGACCTAGATAGCCAACCTTGAGGCCAATACCACTGTACTTGACTGTTACTAGTACTTGAGCTAGTTAGCATGATGTTTGCTTTTGAGGTGATTCCATGTCTTGTCTAGCATGAACAGGCCAAGTAAAGCCTATTTGTTTTTTACTTTCAAATTTTACAATCTCTACTGCTTTCCTGTGGTATTATATAGTAACATGCCAGCTGAATGTGAATTTGGAGAGTATGTAAGATTAACGGGCACACCACGCGGTCGAGATATTTCGGGTTATAATTGTTGTGTAATTCAAGGCAAAATTATGACTACTTCAGATATGTACGTTCACGTTGTTACTTTGCTAACTGTGATGTGAAGAATATTTCCACATATTTCTGTGGCTGGCTTCTGTCACTTGCCATTAAGTCAAAACAGTTCTAAGGTCCTGTCTCTCCATATCAGATAGTTACTCATGCCTGAAGATAATCTGAAAAGACTAGTAAATTTGTGTGCCCTCATCAGTTGTGGATTTGTATTATATACCTGACCTGTTGAAATACCCAAGTAACCTGAGCGTTTAATAGCAAGAATATTGTAACTGTGGATGGCGGCAATATATAAATAGAAAAAAAAAAAAAGCGCTTATGTTTTAATGATGCCATACCAATATTTCAAACTGTGTTCTCAAAAAGTCTGGCACTGAACAGTATTAGACAGCGAGAGTCAAATATATAGCGGAGTCTTCCTAAAGTCCTTGATAATCATGATTATCTGGTTTTTTTTATTGTGCAGGAATAAGAGCAATGAGTTCAGATGGCTTAGTCATTTAGAGATAGATGTTGAAATAGCTGAGAAATAAGAGTAACCAGCTGTAAATACTGTTTCTGCATAGCATGGTACAGTTAGTTTTGAATTGTTTAAAATATTTATTTTCCGTCAACAAAGCTGCTTCATGCTTGAGGCATATTGCACAAAATTTAACTTTTTATAAAATTTGTTGAAAGTGCTCACAAGTCAGCAGAACTATGTATGTGTATAGCACCTTAGTTTTCTTGGAAACAATGTGAAAGTAGAATTGATGCAAAATTTTGAGAAGACTCCTTTCTGGATGTAGCAGTTAAATGCAATGCTTGTTAGAGCACAAGTCAGTAGAAAATATACTTGCTTCACTGTTAAGGAAATACACTTCATATCCTTGACTTACAGCTGTAGCTCTCTGTCCAGTACAGTTTGTTTATATTACAGTACATTTTATTTGCTTATATGTATGTGACAGATTAAACCCTTAGTGAGTTTGTTTATGACTAAAAGAAAAAGTTGGTGGAAGCAGTTGATTAAATGCCAGATCTGCCCTCCAATCTGAGGAACTGTGGTGAGCTGGAGCTGTAGGCAAGCAGGAGCCTCCTGGAGCTCACAGGCACAAGTACGAAGTCCTGCACCAGGGACAGGTTTCCCCATTCTTAAGGGCAGGCTAAGGACTGACTGGGAAGCAGCTTTGTGGAAGTGGGTAATGGTGAACAAGCAGCTAAATGAAAAGTCTGTCGTGTCGTGTTGCGGGAACAAAGATTAACCAGGGAGCTGCTTTAGCCCTTGTGCCCCCCAGAATATAGCCAGATGGTGAGTAATTCTTCCCCTCAGCTCTTATAAAGCTGCGCTAGGAATGCTGTGTCCTCTTTGGGACCCCAGGACAAAAGAAATGTGTGCAAACAGAACAAGAGTCCAGCAGAGTGCTGCTGGGATGATTAGGGGCTGGAGCATATGCTATATTGGAAGAGAGTGAGGGAACTGCCTTGTTTAGCTTGAAGACGAAGAGGCTGAAGATGGATCTAATAGCTGCTTTCCACTGCCTAAAAGGAAGGCTTGTAGAGCAGATGGAGTCAGATTCCTGTCAGCCATGCCTTTGTTGGCAATGAAGTTGGGCATTTACAAAAGAAAATGGTTACAAGTTGCGGCAGGAGGAAGACTGATGGGATATTAGGGAGTGAAAGTGGTTGAGTGGAAACCCGTGGAGACCGTCAAAACTTGACTGGGCAAAGCCTTGAGCGAGCTCATTTCTGTGTGTAGACAGCTCTTTTTTGGGGGTAGGAGCTTTTATTCCAAAGCTTGCTCTCCAAAGGCACTTCGAATCTGAAGTCTTTCTACAGTTCTGATACATCAGTTAGAGTCTTTGGTCTCTTAGTTAATGTTATGGTTATACCGTAGTTATTCCCAAGTAGTTACACCCGACTACTTCTAGTTGTGCATCATTTCTATGGTTCATATGTTTATTAGACAGTAGTGAACCACGGAGAATAGACAAAAGTTTTGTGTTTTTTAAGCTCAAGGATTGGACATATTTTCATGCAAGCTGCAAATTGGTATTGCTTGCATAGAGCTAGAGAATGCAATTCAACTCCAAGCATTTTTTTTTTTTAATTTGTACAGAAGTCATCAATAGTCCAGACAAAAATTGCTGTGTATATGCTACCCTGAGGGCTACATCTGTTTAGTCACTTTTTTGACTTTCTAAAAAGATATTGGAAAATAAAAGATGTGAATTACCATTTCCTCTTTGAATTTAAACAATATTTTCCTCGATTTTTGCATTAATTCTTTCTGTTGTTTAAACCTTCTCCACAGCCTTCTTGAAATATACCCAGTTCTGGAGTTGGTACTCTGATAGCAGTTGCATCAGTGTCAAATACAGAAACAAAATAATTCCTTATTAAGATATTTCTGTTCATAAGTTTAAAGGTTAGAGTGGGGATTTTTTAGTCCTTTTGCCCACTGCTCTACAGTGGTAACTCCATCTTAACTGGCCATATGCTGTGACCGCTATGTCTTCTTGCAAGTTTCTTGTAGATATAATTTCTCATTCTGTGGTAATTGCCCATATGCTTTGTGTATGCTGATTTAAAGCTATGCTGCATTAAAATGCCTATGTTGATTGCAAGCACTCAAGCAGTGCCCTTTACCCTCTCAGTGATCCATCTTGGTTACCATTTTCATAGAGTCAGGTGGGCAGTAGAGACCTATCTAACATCAAGATCCATGTGAAATTTCAAGCTGTTTGAAGCATGACAGCACTTGAGTTTCAGAGAATGACTGTAAGGTGTTAGCACGAATTAAACTAATTTTTCTGGTTGTCTGAAGAACATTGCCCCCAGGTCTCAGCCTGAGAAAGAGGCCCAGCCTTCAAAATTTTAGTTTGGACTAATCTTTAGTTATCACTACTTAACAGTAAAAGGTTCAGCAGTTACTGTTTATTATCAACAAACTATGACTGGAGTTACCAACAACTTTTTAATATTACAGTTAGAAATTTGGATTAATTTCAATGATTGCTAAAGGATCTCCAGTCTTGCTTAATGGAGGAAACAACAATTCTTGAAGTGTTTCCTTGTAACAGTCCTTTTTTTAAATGGTTTTAAAGGGCACTTTAAAGGCATGAAAAATTTCAGTGATAGATTTCTGAACCCTAAATGCATAAGGTTGCACTCTGTATTTATAAGTTTATGTTTGAGGTTTAATTTGTTTCTTAATGAATTTGTGTACTGAGATTGTTGTTATGGATGACATTAAGTCTTGTAGTTTTGCCAACTTATACTATTTCTATATATGTAAATAGATATCTTTTAAAGCTCTCCCTAGATTCTGTGCATCTCTGTAGTACTAAAGGCTAACGTCTGTCTGGTGTTTGGGCATTTAGTAATTGCATTTCTAATAAATGAATATTTATAAATATAAGTGACTTTAGCTGATAGATTTTTTTCAAATATATCTCTCCATTATTTGGTTAACTTTCTGATCTGTGACATAAAATAGAGAGACAAGTTTTTATATTTCACTTTAGGCAAAGTTATGTAGCAACCATCCTCTCTTGTTTAAGAAATATGAATAGTAGAATCATCTGAAACCTTTATACTGTCACTAATCTCACTTCTGTTGAATTTTATTGCCATTACTTTAAATATTGTTATTCAGATATGAACATCTGCCTTTTGCAAGTACTGTTTTTTGCTAATACAGAAACTCTTTAACACATTGGCCAAGCACTTTATTAAAAACAGATGGATTGTGGAAAACAAAAGTAATCAGATTTGACCATTACGGGAGTTTAGATATCATGTAAGACTGCATAAGCTTTTCATGAGGGAAGGAGATGAGTGTGTAAAGTGCTTTTGCTGATAGGTGGAGAACTCTTCCTTGTTTACTGGCTTGATGAAAACTCAGTTTTGTTTTGATTGTCAAACTTCTGGCCAGCACCTTCTGTCTTTAAATCCTGTCTAGCCAAAGCACTAATTAGTTCTTACAGCTCGTTGTAGCATTAATAGCTTCCTTAAGTCCGTTTTGCATAAATAGAAGGTCCTGACACACAAGAATGGGAGAATGATGAATCCTTTCACTTATATTTTCAAGGCAATTGCGGGGGGGTGGGGTGGGGTTGGGCGTGTTGGGTTTTTTGTTTGGTTTTTTTAAGCTTTGAGCCTTCAGGGTTCTGCAAAAGCAGTTATTTTTGGATTTTGGATTTTGGAGCCTTAGGATTCTGGCATTCTGCCAATGCTCCTAATGCTGATAAAAGCTCTTGCCAGGTCATGTATATTGGTATACAAACTGGATAGCCTTTTCCTGCTGCCTGCTTTTAAAAATATGTGTTAGTTTTCTCATACCCAACTCTGTTTCCTGTAGTAAAAATACTGTATCCATGGAAAGATGTTTGGAGGACAGCAATATAAGATTATGAGGATGAATTAGTTTAGATGTCTTCAGACAGTGCTGTACACATGGTGGAGATGTGTCTTAAGATGTCTGACTCCATTATGTCTAGCTAATTTACTAGAAAGTTTTTCATTCCCCAGGATATCAGGTGGATTGACAGAACATACTTGATTACAAAATGCAACAAGTTTGTCATTTGACTGTTGCAGATTTATTGCTGTTATATCTGGAAACTACAGAAACTCTTAGAAATTTAAACCTTTTAATAAAACAGTAAACTGTCTTGAGCATTGCCTGAGTGTTCAGAGAATAATCTGAGAAGTATAAATTTAGAAATTTACATGCCTTAAGTAAGATGACCTGCATGATTTCCAGGAGGTGAAAAAGCTGGAATGAGGAACAGAAGTGAGTTAACTGTACATTACCACTGTTTTTAACTTTTTTTTGTCCTTTGAAGATTCACTTGTTTGCCATATATGCTACAAGGGCCAATATACTTCAGCTCCTACTGTACGTCTGTTACTTGTTCAGAATTTCTTGTTCTTCTGATCCTTAAGATGTGTTGATCATCTCTTGAATTTTGAAGATAGCAAGCTGTTTACCTAACTTTCCTAATTACTGTAATATGAACATTAAACAAATAAATGAAATTAATGTTCGTTTTATTTTTGTTCAGGTAGAATTACTCCAAATATGTAGATTCCTTATTTAGGAGTCTGCTGAAGCTCACCCGCTTTTATGTATCACCATAATTAATAGCTTTATCAATTGAGTTTATAGTCAGAAGTGGTAATTGAACTGTAAATCAGTTAATGCCTACTGTAGCATGCCTGTCCACACAATCTATAGTGAAAGCTGTAAGCCGTTCTCAACACTCCCTCCAAGGATGGGGGAAGCGTGCTAAATTTTCACCTTCCCCCTGACAGAGTTCGTGAGGAGAATGCAGTCGTTGTTTGTGTCAGGCATTGCAAGAGTACACCTGTGACTCTGTAGGCTGGCGTTCCCAAATGCATGCTTGCTTGGGTACAGCCAGCTCCAGGGTTGTCACTGTCACTGCCACCTGCTGAGCTTCCCAGCCAGCAAGCTATGGGGTGGCACCCTGCTATGGGGTAGCACCCTGCGTCCAGGCAGCTCCTCATCTCGGGCAGGTGCCTGCCTGGTGGTGCTGGCTGCAGTTTAGGTAAGTGCTTGTCGAGAGGCACTTGCTGCTAATTGGGAAACAAGGGTGTGGAAGTGCTTTCTGAGATAAGTATCAGGAAATGCTTCTACAGAGTACCTAGCAGGAGTTTGTTTACCATTTCTTGGAAATTCCTGCGTTGTATCACATTCAGTCAGGAAAACCAACATGTTACAAACCCTGCAATAGGTATTAACTATGTCTTTTAGCGCACTGACAGGCATCTGTGCTGTACGCTGGAGTCAAGCAAATCTCAGACTCTCTTAATTTCCTGCAATTGCTTTAATTGTTACCAGCAATTTTGGAAGTGGGAACAACCTTTGTTCCACAAAGAGATTTCTGAATTTTGCCTTGCTTTAGGGAGGCCGAATTCTGTAACGGTTACACTGCCAGGCTTCTTGAGGCCCGAATGAACATTGTGCGGGGGAGGGAAAATTGGACACTGTGTGTTCCTTCTGAAGAAATGTCTGCTGTGTTTCGTGTCTTGGCGAGTTAGGGCCTATAAGAAAATTTATCCCTTGCTTTTCCCCTTTTCAAGCTGCCTTCTCCAGTAAGGCTAGCAGCAGCGTTATTCATCTCAGCTCCTCATGTTCCTTTCTGCCGCTTCTGGTATTGGTTGTTTGCTTGATTTGAATAATTGATTTGCATATATATAAGCCTTTACTGCTCTAGACTTATGCTGTCCTTACTACATTTTAGGTACAATAAACTGTTCAGTTCTTGTAATATCTGAAGAGGATGAGATGGTGTGCTGCCTGGGGCTGCTTTACTAAACCTAGTTACTTGGATAATATCAACAAAGATGTATTTCAAACATAAATTATTTTCAGGTTGTATCATAGAATTGGCAGTGTATTTTCTGATTATATTGTACTTTGTTGCAGATTATTTTAAGATTTACATATCCAAATGTAAACCCCTCAAGAAGTTTTTCTACTGCTTTAATTTCTCTATACTTTACACCTATTATTCATCTATAGTTAAGAACAATTAGGTGTTTTTAACAAACTGCAAGACATGTGGACCAGTAATAGCAGGGAGTGGAGAAACAGGCAGTTAATTGAGGCAATGAAATCAATACTTTGTGGCCCAATATTTCCCTAACAGTGGGAGATACGATATGAATTCAAGTTGCTTTCTCTTTCAGTTCAATAAGTTGCTACATCACTGTTTTCATAGGAGAATGCAGATGACTTACCTCTGGCTTCAGGCTAAATAGGGAAGAGAAATGTGGGGAAAATAAATTCATACAGGTCAAACTTCTGTAAGAAAAGCTTGCATGTTGTTCCAGTCATGTGTCATTTACCTCTTTTAGATGAAAAAGAATATATGTTATTAATACTAACAAAATCTAATTTTACCTTCACAGATAAATTTGAGCAGTTTTGGGCAATAAATCGAAAACTCATGGAGTATCCTCCAGAAGACAGTGGATTTCGATACATCCCATTTAGAATTTATCAGGTAGGAGACAAAGAAATAAACCCACTTTTACCAAATTCTTCCACTGAGGTGTCATATATTGTAATCTGTTTTCAGAATTATATGTTCCCTTTTCTAACATTATGTTAAAACTTTGTATGCTCATCTTTGCTGGACTCTTGAGTTGTATGAATTAGCAAAGACAAAATAGACTGTATTCATTCTAATAGGTAATTACCATTCATTATGTTTTAAGTGTGTAATACTTGAGAATGTGCTAAGGCTGGTACAGATTATGTTTGTTTGTTGTTTTGGGTTTGGTTTTTTTTAAGCTAATTTTATCATTAAAAATAACTGCTAACTATGAAGACTGCTTTGGATGCAAAATGCCCTCTGAAGGGTCCAAGTCAACCATTTCAGAAGCAACACTTTTCCCTCAACCACTGTGTAGGCTTCTTTTCTTCTTGGCATTATAAGATGAAAGTAATGGCATAGGTCTTGCATCGAGTTCTTACCTTTGTCTTCTAACTGTATACTTTACAATACAAAACTAGCTTTGAATTTTTCTGCTTTAATACACCAGTGCTCTATTTTTCTCAACAGCTTCTTGGGAGGCATACTTCATGGAATCCTTACAATTTTTCAATGTCACCTTAATTTTTATAACATTAAGGTCATGATGAAGTTTGGAATTCAGTATGGTTAAAAGCTTATACAGCATTCATGTAGTCTCTCCGTAAATGAAACAGTTTTGCTCTGTTTTATCTTTGAAACATTTTCATCTATTTACATTTAAACTTTGCGTCTGTAACTATCAAAAAAAAGTCCTTTATTCATAGTACTGAATACTCTGATACTACTTG
Organism: Phaethon lepturus; assembly: GCF_000687285.1. Lineage (NCBI taxonomy): Eukaryota > Metazoa > Chordata > Aves > Phaethontiformes > Phaethontidae > Phaethon > Phaethon lepturus. The sequence goes on along the minus strand of NW_010515393.1, from coordinate 16,829 downwards.
TATCAAACCTATACAATCTTGCAGTGGAACTGAAGTAACTTTTAATGTTAGATGTTAGACATTTACCATCATAGTGAAACCTTAAATTGAGAACGGAAGTCAGTTATTTTGTCAGAGATCATAGCAGATGGCAAGTTTTGTCTAAGTATCAAAAAGTATGTATCAGGAAAAGTAGTTCACTCAAAGCATTTTGTTTCATTGGTAACTAAGTTGGTTGTTTGTTCTCTGATAGGTGTTGTGTTCGGGTTTTTTTAAGTCTTTTCATAGAAATCATGTAAATGGGTTCATGAAATGGAGGTTTTGCTGTCTGAATAAGATACAGACCTTTAAGCCATGAGGGAAATTTTCTGTGATATCACATGATTTCATGCTAGTAAAGCTTTTTTTAAAAAAAAAAAAAGAAAAGAAAAAAAGAAAAATATCTAATAAGTAATATCTATTCCTTTACCAGTAGTACTTATCTTGATACCATTATCTTTTCAATTGGAAACCCTTACTTGCTGTAGTTTAAACCCAAAATACCTAACTAAGAATAGAATACCAAACACAAATAAAGATGATGCTGAGACAGCTTTTGAGAAGTCTGGTGTATATTTTCAGTAATGTTCCTCTTTTTTAAAACTGGATGCAGGTGTTTCTTGTTTGTTTTGTTCGTTTGTGTACTGATCACTGCTCATCATAAAAGTCAATATATTTTAAAGGAATTTTCAGAAAGTCTTATGAAGAATGAGCTTATAATTAGATTCCAAGCAAGGAGTTAATTCCTGTAGTTTTAACATAATTTTACAGTATTTAGTGACAGACTTGCATATGCTGAAGTAACTGATTCAAAAGTATTCTTAAGATACATTCTCCCCCAATTACATTTAATTTCCGTTAGTGCTGGTAGAAGTCAGCTTTGCATTCTAATCAGTTGCTTGCATATCCCTACATAAGTACCTGAAAGCCAGTTTAGCCTGGGTCTGTATTACAGTGGACATTTATTCCCTATGTGTTTTCACATTGTGTTTTTGTGGATACTTAAGGATATACAGGTGGATGGCAGGAAATTACTAGGCATTGCCTTCATTGGGGAGAGTTCTTCCTCTTAGTCTCCATACCTTCCATTACCCCAAAATTATTAGAAGGAAATTCTGTGAAGGGAAGTGCCTCGATTGTGTTTTGGCAGTGTGAGGTGGATGAATTTGTTTTCCTTCAGAGAAATGTACTATATCATGATACCAACTAAGAAAAATCAGGCTTAGCACAAAATGCTAAATGTGACTGGGAAAAGTTGCTGCAGAAAAAATGCATGCAATAAAGTGATCTGACATGCTTTTCACTGAAGGCCTGATATTTTCAAAACCCAAAGGCTCTTTCAGTTGTAAAGCTTGTCTATTAAAATAAGTTTCTAAAGAATAATATGAATCATACCTTGTGTGGTATCCAAATCTGATGGTGTGTGGGGGAGAAAGACATGGCAAAAATACAAACTTCATACTTGGTAAGTCAGAACTAAACTAACCACAGGTAATTTTAAAAGCCCTTGTCCAGCACCTCTTCTTTTAAGTGTAGCAGCTAAGATTGGACCAGAATCCTGGCATCTACTGTAGAAGATGAAGAAAAAGACTGAGTATCACTACGTATCAATTCATCTGCACTTTTAAAAGTTAGAGAAAACATCTTGGAGATTTTATTACCAGCTGTCATAGTCTAAACTATGCTGTATGGAACTTGCACCAGATGAACCTTTGACATAGGTGGAAACTTCTTCTACAGGAGGTGGTTAAAAAATAGTGATTATATTTTTGTAACACTTTTACTTACATGCGTCAAAAAGTGCCCCACTTCATCACTTCAGAGGTGTAAGCTGCTGTGTCTTCAGTAGACAGTTGCACGAAAACTTTTTTGTCTTTTTACCTGAGAGTACTTTTGAATAGAGTGCTTTTTTCACTTGTTGTTTAATAGCAAGAGAGCAAATAATAGTAGTGTTTTGAATATATTATGCATTTAAGAGTGTTGCTTTACTTGTAGAGTGCTAGTTGGACTTTTGCGTGAGGACTTTTTCCCATGTTTGTAAGACTAGCTGGTTTTACACTTTCTAATTGAGCAAACTATATGGCTGATAGATGGCAGACAGTCTTTGGCTGCAGGCACTGTGACGGGGCATACTGGTCAGGCACAGGAGAGGAGTCTCTACATGCTGATAGAGCCTACCCTGATGAAATACTGTCTGCTGTCTTATGCTGCAGGTGGGAGCACTCTGAGTCTCAGTTGTTGTTTGAGACTAGTTTGCACTGATGCCCGAGTTTTGGTATCTTTCCCAGTGTCATGCTCACCTGCTTGCTCTTGCTTGTTCTTTTCCTGTCAATCTTCCTCCTTTCATCTGGAGTCTACCTTATGAGTATATAGGACTTAAAGTTGTAAATAGCATTTCATTCTTGAGAATAAAGTTACAAAACTATGTTAAAGAAAATGCATTAAAACTATTCATCACAAGTTCTTCTGAGCTTTTCTAAAGTTGCACTTGGCTTAAGGTAGGCTGGCTGTTGTGTGTTTGCCAGCCCAAAAGGGGATGATCTAGGATTGTTTGCTTGTTCCTTTATTTGGGTACTGGGACATGCCATGATACTGGAATGAGCATTTCCTTTGCCTCTATTTTCTAAGGGTTTTGATTAGACTATTAATTTTAGTAGGCCTTAACTTTGAACAGGTTTTCCTTATCGTAAGTCCCTTAAGAGTTGTGATTAAATTGTACAGTCACAAATTGTGATGATGTTTTTCTGCCTTAGTAACATGAATGAAATTCTCCATACTTAATACATTGGTTAAATCCAACACTTTGTTCTTTCTGTCAAGAGTTGCAGTACTGAGATGTCTAAATAGATTTAAATATGTACTGTGACCTGTTGTCTAAAAATAGTAAGGTGGGAGGGGGAAATGAAATATTCTAAGATATTATTAATATCTGGCTCAACAAATGAATCAGAAGCCCAAGCATAGCACTTTCCCAAGCGATGGAAGACTGTTTTATACGTATTTCCACATTAATTGACAGAACTGAAATAATAAATTACAAAACTATTACAAGTATGCAAATCAGCATCACAATTGACCTGTGTTATGACAACTATGCAAAAACTGATCAAAACAGATTGTTTGGAGAGATACTGGGTCCACCTATAAAGTTTTCAAGTAATAATGAATCCATCCTTTTAAAGCCTCCATTGCATTTCAAGGCTGAATTTGTCTGACTTGAACTCCAGTTTCTAGATTTTGTTTTGCCTTACACCACTTTCAAGTCATCTGACTTTCTAACCTCCAAGTTTACTTTACCAAGTGATTTCAGCAACTTCAGTTTTCTTTGGCAAGCTGAATCACTTGAGCTCTTTAAGCCTGTTGTCATGAGGCTTGCTTACCAGTGCTGAAGATGGTTTTTTTAGTCATCTTTTCAAACACTAGCTGATATGTTGATAATCTTCAAGATTAGTATTGGAGTTAGGGAGATGTAGAGGCCAAAAGTAATTTCTATAGGGTTTTAGATCAAAAATACTTCAAGCACTGATGGGATAGAGGTAAAGTTAGCTGCTACTTGAAACTGCAAATCTGATTTTTTTTAATGAAAGAAGTTGAAATGTAATGACTCGTCAAGCAAAAGAACTAGAAAATGTAAGTGCTGTCGACCTGAAGAGGGCAACAGAACACAGCAAGTTTCGGCATCTTGTTGGCTAGTGCAAAATGCTCTTGAATAGACCTGTGTGTAATACCTTATTTAACTTTTTTCTTATTTATTAAAAATGACGTTTTCATAAAGGACCTGCTGAAAATAGAAAAATTTCTTTCTTAAAAACTTCCTTTTACAAAGAGGAAGTTTGGATGAACAGGAAAATAATGTGAAATGGTGGTTGATTTGTGTAACAGAGCTATGCTCGGATGAATTTCTGTGCTGAAAAGAAAAAAAGGACTGATTCATTGTCAATTGAGTACACAGAATGACTTACTCTAATAACTGATGGTCCGGCACTGAAGAAACACTAGCACACTTGCCAGTTTTAAATTGCTTCAAAATCAAAGCTCTATGAATGAGAAAGTTTAAAAGTTGTAGTAGGCAAATATTTTTCCTAGTGCCTCATTATTGGCAAAACCTCCAACCCTTCTATCAAGTATTGCACATGGGCAGCATGGTCCATAAGTTCCTATGAATACTTGTTTTATGAACTTGATTGCTTAGTTCTGTGCTGAAAATAATAGCAATTTGACAAATTGTCCCCTTGAGTTGAAGGTCACTGTCACCACAGTTGGGGTTCTATAACTGCATAAGCTTTTCTGGTCCATCCAAGTGCAAAGTGAAATGGGCTAGCTCAAGTCAATGCTGTTAACGATGACTTTTTACATGTTTTGTATTAAGGAATGCCCATGCAGGTTTTTTTTTAAAAAGACTTAAGGAACCCATGTGCAAGATCTGTGTTGTGCCTTTAAGAATCTCAGTACAGGGTGGGGGCTGTCAATCAGAGTTTAAAAGAAAAATTCTGAGATTATAAACTGTATTTGTTGTCAGAGATGTGACTAAAGTTTACATAAATATGCCCAAGTTATCTGTAAAACTGTCAATCTGCCTAGTTCAAAGCTGTTGTAAAAGTTGTGTAGTGCTCAGGGAAGGAGGCACAGAAGAGATGGGGATATAAAACCTCGATTTGGGTAGCTTCTCTCAGCCATGGTTGAACTGTTACCAAGCTGGATAGTTTTAAGCTAGCTCAGGCTTGTCAATAGGAGTGACAGTAATCCTTCTGAGTTGAATGTAGATGTAGCTTGTATACAGACAATAAAGTGGGTTTGCTTGTATGAAAAATAGGTTGTTGAGGTTCTGAGTTACATTATAACTAGTTTAAAACAATTTAGGGATATACCGGATTCTGCATATTGGGAAAAACTGGGCAGTATTTTGTTGTAAATCATTTTTTATCTTATCAGATACTCTTAGATCTTAGAAGAATCTAGGTGTATCAAAAACCAGTAGCACCTCAGTAGTTAATAAATTAACTTTGTGTAAACAGTTGTATAGATTTTTTTTGTTGTTGTTAACAAAAGATAAGTCAAAATACATTTTGAGTTACGATGAAATAATGAACACTTTCAGTGGAGGAAAAAAAATGTCTGTTCCTAATTAGAAAGTGCCTTAATCTTACCAAATGTGTTATGCGCTCCCTAATCACAAATTGGTAGTTACTTTTTTAGAAAATTATTTTTGTATAAAACTCTTAATTTTTCTGAAAATTTTCTCTGAATTAATCGATAAAGGACTTGGATATAAATAAAATTATGTAAATGTTCATGCTACAAATTTGAATTTAAACCATGAGGTTTGAATTCTTGTGGCTCTGTTTCCCTAAACTGTTTTATTAAGGTAGTACTCTTGTGTATTTATGTATTGTCCTAAATTTGTTATGCAAGTTAATATATGTATGCAATTTAAAAAAAAATTTTTTTCACTTTTTACCTCAACTTTGAGTGTTAATTCTTAAGAATATGAATATGTTGAGAGGCTGGGATGAAGACAGTGAATGAAGCAGTAATTCAGTTGAACTAGGTCTGTGTAGAGTTACTATTAGACCTTGTAATTTAAATGCAGTGTTCTTTAGTATATTGCTGCCTGCCTTTTGATCATTAAAGCTGATAATTTTTCTGTTTCCCTTGGTTTAGTCAACACAAACTGATTTGCCACTTTCACCACATACTTCGTTATGTGGTCAGGTTCTTATTTTGTATCAAGAGGGATTTTTGCTACCTGAAACTTGCAATCTGGAGCTGTATTCCTCTGAGATTGGCTTTCATACTCTGATGTAATAGCCAAAAAACCCAAACAGTTGGTGAACTGTTCTGCATTCAGAAAAAGGGGAAAAGCAGGTATGGAATTTTTCTTCAGAGGGATGAAGAATGTCATCTTTGAGGGTTATTTCTGTGGCTATGCAGCATATGCAGTGCCTTGTTGCTTAGGAATTAAACTAGAACAAAGCCTAGCCTATGACGATGATGCAAAAAGTTAGCTCTGCATAGGTGAAAGTCACAGCAGTACCTGTTTTGATTTGTCAATATGCCATCTTATTTTTCCTTTACTTATAGGAATTAAATATACTGTTTTGCTTTACTAAGTAAAATAGGTAAAAAAGGAGGTTGACTTTTGCACAAAATTGAGGATTAGAAAATACAGAAAGTACCAAGACTTCTATCTGCACTTTCCAGAAGACTGAAAGCAAATTGTACACAGGTAAGTGAGGAATGGAACAAACCTATGAGGAAATGGGTTATGGCACCATACTCTAGCAATACATTATGAATTAACAAACAAAAATTGCTGAAATTTTGCTATCCTTGACTATAGGAGTTTCTTCTAGTTAATAATTATTGTAGAAAAAGAAGGAGAATTACTGGGTTTAATGCTTTTAAGTAGATTGAAGGTGTTGTATGAAGTATTGTACTATTCATTGCTTTTAAGCAAACAATGTAATGTTTGCTTTTGTGATGTAAATCCACTTCTAAAATTGTTTTGTTTCATAGGTAGTGAATACTCAATTACTTCCTTTAATGTGAGTCTTAAGTCTGATTTGCGCATAAAGCAGTGCAGCTGTGAAAAGCACTATTGATTTGTAGTCACTGACTCTTCAGATACCTTGATATTTTACCAATTGCAAATATTAATCCTTTTCTGGGAAGGAAATTTAGTACTTCAAGGCCATGCTTATATTGTAGAAGTCTTTGTCTTCTCAGTGCTCAACAAAACTGTCTCTTGGAACTGTTTCTTCTATTTAGTCTCTGTTATTTCTGGCCTTATGACCGTTGCCTGCTGTCTCTTCTGTGTGTTATCACTCTTTGAGTGTTGACTCTTCTGCTTCTTGGATCTGTACAATTCACCTGAAGTTAAATAATGCAAATTCAGTTGTTCAGAGAATATAGGGCTACTTGCCCTGAACAAGCAAATTTAACGGATCATTTGAAAGACCGGGCTACAGCCAGAATGTGGTTCATCCATGCTTGTTAGGTATTTTGACGTGAAAGTGGTTGTGAGTGGTACTTTTGCAACTTTCAGTATGGAACTGGTAATAGAACTTCCGGCAATATATGCTCTTGCTAAAAATGACCCACAGGGTATAACAGGACATTTGCTTTGGATAATGTTTGTTCCAGGTTGTCCTAAAAACCTTTGATTTTTGGTACATTCTGCCTCTTGATTTCAATACCCAGAACTCTTACCTGTTTTTCTGAGACCCTTCTTGTAAAGCAGCTGGATCATCATGATCATTCAAACCTTTGTTCCCTTTTTCTTGCAACACAGACACTGGGTAGCTTTTGTAGTATTATAGATGTACTCTTTTCGTGTCAGAAATGTTGTAGTGCAGATGGTACCCAGTAAAATGCCTATTTAGAGAAGCAGATTGTCTTTAAATTAAGCAAATTGCTGCCTCTAGGTAAGGTATCTGCACAGTGTTTTAGATTACAGCATGTACTCCTTTAGTTCTAGAAGTTTTTAGCCCTTTCTGGCAAAGGTCACTTAGTTGGATGTATCTTCTACATATCTGCACATGAAAAGTTTTTCAGGGTTTTTAATTCACTTAGTTACTTACAGGCTTCTTGGACGTCTTGATTTCACTCTCCGTCCTCTTTTGTGAGAGATTTTTTTCCTCTATGGGAATCTGTTGAATGAATGAGTCTGTTCTTAGTGTCTTTATGTTACTATTATCTATTATTAAAGCTTGGAAGCAATTCTTTAAACCAAAAGGGTTGGACTATACAAGCTCTTATAGATGGTCCTTCTTACATCACTTAATTATAAGAACAATACCATGTTTTGGACAATCCTAAATACTTAGGGTTTTCCCAGATCGTTATTCAAGATGCTGTGTTGCCAGAGTCTTGTCCATAACAACATGCATCCAGACTGAAGCTTTGCTTCATATTTTTAGTGTATTGTGGGCGTTGTCTTTTGACATTGACTGGGGAGAGCCCTTTAGGAGAGTTCTTCATCTGTTCAGCAAAAAATTCAAAGCACTGGCCATTTCAACACAGCTTTTTTAATCACATATTCAGTTAAGAATCTTGTCCAGGTTGGTTGGAATACAAACAAGTATTGATTAGGGCTGAGTCTCCTTTGGCTCTAGCAATATTAGTAGCCATCTTGCAGACTTAGGGAGATTCTTCACACATTTGTTAATTTTTGTCACGTTATGGAAACCAAAATAACCTGGCTTTGGTGTTGCTTCAGCCTTCATTTAACAAGGGACTTTAGGACCATTCCCCAAGTGATCATGCTCTGTAAGGAGTACTGCTTGAAGTCACTCACAGTATAATGACCATTTTAAGGGTGTTCTTTAACACACCTTGAAGAACAGATGTACATTCTCAACCCATTATCTGTCCAACTGTTTTCTCACAGAAACCTTGAAATATAATATTCTTGGTTAGTAACTGAAGAAGGAGTACACTCAGTCTTTCCATAGATGATTTGGCAGCTTCTAGAAGATAGATTTTTCTGTGGACATAAAACACATTGCAAAGAAGAAGAGTTACTATTAAATAATCCATATTTCCCAACAGCAATGGAATTTATCAACCAGTTGCAGACTTGCTCAGAAACAACAGTATGACAATACTGTACTTTTAAAGGGATGTGGTTATGTCATGGCCTTCTGTATTTTAAGAGGTCTGCAACCACTCTTACACACTGTAGACTCAAGTGTACCCAGTGTGACTGAGGTTCTACAGTAAGAACTTTTTTATAAAAGTTCCACTTGTAAAAAAAAGATCCACTTTGATGGAAGAAAGTACTATCTATACACATCTCATAAGGGTCTTGGTGTCTACACTTATAAATGTGAAGGTTCTCTTAGATAACCTTTGAATTCAAACAATGCAGGGAGTTCAGACATGGGACCTATGGCAAGGAAGGCTAAATGATATCCTGGGCTGCTTTAGGAGTGTTGCCAGCAGGTCGAGGGAGGTGATCCTTCCCTTCTACTCAGCACTGGTATGGCTACACCTGCTAGGACTTTAACTTTCAAATATTTTACATGGTTGTAATAACTCATTTTGTTGCTATTACTTAAAGCTTTTTCTAAAAGATTGTAAGGAAGCACATTGCCAGTTTAAATAGTATGGAAGAGGGTGGTATTTTAAATGGTTCTTTAATGTTTTTAAAGATGAGCAACTAATGGCCCTGAACAACATGTGTCAAGAAGGAACTGAAATAGTTGCCATATTTCTCTGTAGGTTTGTAATAATGCTAAATTATTGTTAATCGTGTAGGAAGTTAGGCTAGAACTGCAGTTGCTTCATACAGTGTGCTCTGTTCAATGAAAGGCTTCACGGAATACATGAGTTGTTGCCCATGCATGTTTAGGAGGATAGTCCTTAACCATTCATGACCAAAAATTGTTCATTATTGTCTACATATGTCATAACAGACATAACTGTAATAAGCCCTACTACATAAAACTTTAACCTTATTCCAGATGTGTTTATAATTCTAGTTGTGGCTTTAATTTGACTACAGTCTTGGCTGAGATACTAATTAATTCTGGCATTAAGTATTACTTGCATCAATTCTTGACATAACATTTGCCACATAACAGACCATAACAAGTTAAAGCTTCCACCAAGGGAACACATCATGTAATTGTTCTTGCTTTTAAAACAGTGATCATTAATGTTCAGAAACTAAAGGATTTCCAGCTTGTGTAATACTGTTAAGAGCGCTTTCAAGAATAACAAAATTTTCACTTTACTTGATATGTGTGCAGGTTATAATTTTGACAGCAAGTTTATATTTTCTTTATCATGTAAAGTATGCAAATGTGAGAAAATCAGTTTGAGGTAATTTGCATACACAGTTCTGTAGAAAAAAATTATCCACTAAGTGTATATGTCTACCGTGTTATGCAGTATTCTTTTAACAGTATATGTTATTTTCATAACTTATGCTTTTATGTTATTTCAAATCTTAGGAGTAAGAAGTTTTAAAGATGTATCCAAATACACATTTGTCATGACCATATTAAAGTGTATGTACAGGTATTCAAAGAATTATCTTAAGCAACCTAGTGATAGACTTTTGCACTACTAATTTCTGTGACTGCTGTTAGTGTGAATTAAATATAGGAAGTGTAGCCCATTTGTTTCACTTTTTTTTTGTTGCATGCCTTTTAAAAATATTTGAGAGTATAAAGTTCCCATTCATTACCATAAAGACTTTTCACTTCATGAGGATACCAAAGCTTCCTTCTCACCACAGAACTGCAAAAAACATAATACAAACTCAAGAAAAAGTGAAAGGGTGCATTTTTTTTCTATAGGTTGTAATCAGATATATATTGTAATTATTACAGCCACTGAAAATACGTAATTTACTAGAACAGTTTAAAATGTATTATGGGAAAAACAAGTCATTTGATTTATTTTATCTGTTGACTTACCAGCTAGTCCTGCAACCCACATCACATCCCATCAATGAGTCAATTTTTCTGGGAATTCTACATAGGTGTATTGAGCATGTTTATGTTTCTACTTTTCGTCTTATGGTTTTTAGTTACATGTTGGATATATGTGTTGGTTTTGGCTGGGATAGAGTTAATTTTCTTCAGTAGCTAGTATGGGGCTATGTTTTGGATTTGTGCTGAAAACAGTGTTGATAATTCAGGGATGTTTTAGTTATAGTTGAGCAGTGCTTACACAGAGTCAAGGTCTTTTCTGCTTCTCACACCACCTGACCAGCGAGTAGGCTGGGGCTGCACAAGAAATTGGAAGGGGACACAGCTGGGACAGCTGACCCCAACTGACCAAAGGGATGTTCATAGAATCACAGAATAGTTTTGGTTGGAAGGGACCTTTAAAGGTCATCTAGTCCAACCCCCCCTGCAATGAGCAGGGACATCTGCAACTAGATGAGGTTGCTCAGAGCCCCGTCCAACCTGACTTTGAATCCTGCCAGGATTGGGGCATCTACCACCTCTCTGGGCAACCTGTGCCAGGGTTCACACCCTCATTGCGAAAAATTTCTTCCTTGTAGCTACTTTAAATCTACCCTCTTTTAGTTTAAAATCATTACCCCTTGTCCTATTGCTACAAGCCCTGCTAAAATGTCTGTCCCCATCTTTCTTAGAAGCCCCCTTCAGGTACCTGCAAAAAGGTCTCCCTGGAGCCTTCTCTTCTCCAGGCTGAACAACCCCAACTCTCTCAGCCTGTCCTCACAGGAGAGATGCTCCATCCGTCGGATCATTTTTGTGGCCCTCCTCTGGACCCTCTCCATGTCCATGTCTTTCCTGCGCTGCGAGCTCCAGAGCTGGATATAGAACTCCAGGTGGGGACTCACTAGCGTGGAGTAGAGGGGCAGAATCACCTCCCTCGACCTGCTGGCCACACTTCTTTTGATGCAGTTGGCCTTCTGGATTGCGAGTGCACATTGCCAGTTCATGTCCGGCTTTTCATCCACCGCTACCCGCAAGTCCTTCTCGGCAGGGCTGCTCTCGATCCATTCATCCCGCAGCCTGTATTGATACCAGGGATTGCCCTGACCCAGGTGCAGGACCCTGCACTTGGCCTTGTGGAGCCTCGTGAGGTTCACACAGGCCCATTCCTTGAGTTTGTCCAGGTCCCTCTGGATGGCATCCTGTCCCTCAGGCCTGTTAACGGCACCACTCGGCTTAGGGTAATCTGCAAGCTTGCTGAGGGTGCACTTGATCCCACTGTCTATGTCATTGATGAAGATCTTAAACAATACTGGTCCCAATATGGACCCCTGGGGGACACCAGTCATCACCGATCTCCATCTAGACATTGAGCCTTTGATCACTACTTTCTGGATGTGACCATCCAACCAATTCCTCATCCACTGAACAGTCCATCCATCAAATCCATCTCTCTCCAATTTAGAGACAAGGATGTTGTGGGGGACCCATGTCAAAGGCATTACAGAAGTCCAGACAGACAACATTGGTAGCTCTTCCCTTGTCCACTGATGTAGTCACTGCATCATAGAAGGCCACTAGGTTGGTCAGATCGGACTTGCCATTGATGAAGCCATGCTGACTGTCTCGAATCGCCTCTCTGTCCTCCATGTGCCTTAGCATAGCTTCTAGGAGGATCTGTTCCATGATCTTCCCAGGCACAGATGTGAGGCTGGCAGACTGATAGTTCTCAGGGTCCTCTTTTCTACCCTTCTTAAAAATAGGTGCAATGCTTCCCTTTTTCCAGTCACCAGGGACTTCACCTGACTGCCAGGACTTTTCAAATATCATGGAGAGTGACTTGGCAACTATATCAGCCAATTCCTTCAGGACTCTTGGATGCATCTTGTCAGGTCCCATAGAATATGACATCATGCTTAGTGTATACAGCTGGGGAAAGAAGAAGGAAGGGGGGATGTTCAGAGTTATGGTGTTTTGTCTTCCCAACTAACTGTTACGCATGATGCAACTCTGCTTCCTTGGAGATGGCTGAACACCTGCTTGCCCATGGGAAGCAGTGAATGAATTCCTTGCTTTGCTTTGCTTGTGTGTGTGGCTTTTGCTTTTCCTGTTAAACTGCCTTTATCTCAACCTACGAGTTTTGTCACTTTTTACCCTTCCACCTTTTTTTTTATCCTTCCACTTTTACCATCGCGAGGGAGTGAGCAAGTGGCTGTGTGGTGCTTAGTTGCTGACTGGGGTTAAACCATGACAGTCCTTTATGGTGCCCAACGTGCCAAATATTGGAGTTGGATTGGAATGTGCTAGACCGAATTTGTAGTTGTTAAGCTATTGATTGTCAGGCTTCTGTGCTTGCTATGGGGCCTGCTTGCCTTACTGTATATTAGAGTATCTATTAGACGGAGTTTGCAGAGACTAATTAAAGGAATACTAGAAATAGTCTTTTAATTTTCTTGGAACGTTGTTCCAGTCCCAACAACTTGGAGAGTAAGTGAAATAGAAAAATCATCAAAGGTATATAATAAAGCAATGGGGTGTCTGGGAGAAGCCCTCTATAGCTTGGAAGATTTGAAGGAGAGGAGGGGAGCAATGATTACAGGATAAAGACAAATCATGTTGTGTTTTATGCCACTTGTAAGAGAAGCTCAAAAAATACTGATGAAATTTGAAAAGTGACAGATTTCAAATGGATAAAATGAGATAATTTCCTTTTTTTGTGTGTGTATGTGTGTGCTTCAGCTTGTTGAGCTGAAAATCAAGGGAGAACTTACTGCCTTATGAAGATGAAGCTCATAGGTTTTGAATAAATGACCGAGGAAGACTGAGTTCTTGGAAGCTTCTTTCAGTGTGTATATGTATTTCTTATTGAGTTTAACTGTAGCCAGTTGTCCGTCAAATAGTCATTGACTGCTTGTGGTGGGATTTGATCTGAGGAGGGGCGAGTTGCTTGAAATGCTGAGGAAGAGAGTTGTAACTTCCATTTAGTTTGTTTAGGCTCTGTGGATGCCTCTTGCAACCTACTGTTTAATATTTCAAATGAAGGCTAGCCAAGGGAAATGGAGGAGAGCAGTTACTGATTTTTAGCTGAGTCTCCATGAAGGTATAAAAATAAAGGTTAAATCTGAGTAATCGGTTTGTGAAGTCTACTTTTGAGAGTTTCTTTAGTCCAAACTGCACTAGTATGCTTTCTAAGAGAATGGTATGTTCCTTCTGGCAAAGAAATTGGCATGGATAAATTGTATGTGCTGGCAACAGTGTAACCAGTGCCTCTAAGGAAATTATTTTAAATAAGGGGACCATGTTCTTTTTTTTTAAAAAAAAAAAAAGATAGATAAAAATAGAGAGAGGTATTTTAGTGTGTTTCATTTTGTTCCTGGTTGAGCATTGAGTTTCCTGAAGGTAACCTCTCATTTTGTCACTGGGAAGTTCCACATAGCATGAAATGCTGTGCTCTAGAGTGTCAGGCACAACCTTGCGCTGGTGGCTGTAAATTAGGCTTCATGTAGATATCAGCTGGTTTTACATTCCTTTTGTTAAGTGGGACAAGCTTGTAGAAATACCTTGTTTCAGTATTCTAGTAGGATAAATGTTATAAGCATTTAAATTTCCTCCCTTTTGTGTGTCTGTCATCAGATAGCAGCGATTTGCAAGCAGACCCTTAAAGCGTTAATTGAGAGTGTTGCAGTCGTGGGCATTGGAACAATTATGAAATTATTACCTTGCATTCTTCTCACAAACTAAGCCAAAAAGAAAGGTATAAACTTGAGCTCATCTTTCTCTGAAAGTCTCTACTGGTTTTCGCATTGGAATGGTTTAATTGTAAACCTGTGGGCACAAAAAGTGAAAGAAAAAGTGATCAAGGAATATTTTAGATGCATTTATTAAACTAGCATTCTCACATTAGATTTCTTTCATTTTTCTTTAGTTGGTCAATATGTTACCATTGTATTTTCTCTCTTGTATTGTAATTCTAATTGTCTGAGGACACTGAATGTAATGTATTTATTTCATGTTGACTTTGTCACATTCATCTTGGTAAAACACAATGTTAAACTGTGTGTAATTTAACAAAGATATATGGTGACTAAAATGATTTTCCTCCTTTGGAAATCTTTGTGACAATAATTTCAGAGGCCATGGGAAGTCTCCCTTTGTTTTAGCAATACATTTGTATCAGAATTTTCATTTACATGATCTTGCATTTTGCTTCTACCACGTAACTTGCTTTGAGTTGCTTTAATAGATGTATTTTGGGGTGTAAGATTTCTGTATCTTGCATCAAAATTTTTAAAAGCCAAAGTCAAAAGGTATTGTCTTTGGGTCATAATAAATATAAGTATTATAGTTCTGTCTGACATAGTAACCTTTTTTTGCAGTCTTGTCTGTTGTCATGCAAGCTGTGAAGTGGAAAGCAATGTATCACTTATTTATTTTTTGCCAAACTTCTAACGAAGATTGAAGAATCAAACAGGTTTTTGCTTTAAATATGTATTGTATCAGAGAGGAATCGCTTGGGGTGGGGTTTTTTTCTCCCTTCTGCTTCTCAAACTGCTTTTTGAGTAATGTCAGTTGAGAAAAGGCTTCCTTCATTTGTGTTGAAATGAATAAATGACCTTTTATTGAATTGTTTGCTAAGTGGACATAGCACTGAATGGTGGGGGGAGAATTAGAGGTCTATATACACACAATTTTGCTTATAAAGCATTTTATTATCTGCCGTGATCACCAGCCTATGCAGCCTGCAGGCATCCCAATAATGCAGAATAATGAATGTGAGTTGGACTTTAAATCTGTGCTTAGATTTCTTCAGTCTATCTGTAGTCACCTGTTTGTTTTCTACATTATGATAGTCAGTGTTTGTTCTGCTATTTAAAAGCTCTTGATGCTATTTGTTGCATAGGCTGCCTTGCTAGCTTGTTTTGTCTGTCTGATGTTAGCTGTTTACATATGTAACAGCTCCCTCTGATGTGGTATTTTTTTATTCATTGGTGATTTTTTCGAGAAGCCAGTCAAATGTTTCTATGGGCCTTATTCTGCAGGGATCAGGATGTATGAAACGAGCTTGACAGCCAAGTAACCCCTCTTAATATATGACTAGTTTCTGAATGAAAGTCAAAATATGCAGCAGTTGAAGCAACTGTAGATAACTATTAAAATCATAAAACTTGAGACAAGAGGTAGGGCAAGTTCAGGAGGGCTACCTTAGGCTAGGTCCTCAGAACTTGCTTTTTCTACACACTCTTTTGCATCCTGACACAAATTCATTCTTACCTGACTTTATTGGCGATTTTCAGTCTTAGATACCACTTCCATTTAATCTTTAAGTCTGATAACCTGTTGGTCTTGTTTCCAGTGAGTAGAGTCTGTTTGTTGTCTGTTTTCCTAAAAAAAGAAAAAAGGAAAAAAGAAAGAAAGAAAAAAAAAAAAAAAAAAACAAAAAACAGAAAAACAAACCCAAATCCAGAAACACTGCTCATGCCTTTTCCCCTTTTCCACAATGAAGTACTTGGTGATTCTGATCTAATACTAAGCAAAATGAAGCCAAAGATACACACCTAGAAATACCAGCAGAAAAACTGCGTTTCAGCATCAGTGAAAGAGCAGGTGGGGCTCTGCAGTATCTTGTTTTCAGACAGCCATGGTGGTGTGATGGTTTTGACTACAGCAATTCGTCATCTTTTCAATTAGTCACTTCTTCATTGTGCATTGAGATTTTTAATTGAAAACATTTCTACAAAAGAGAAGACATCTTAGAAAATATTTACTCAAAAATATATTTTCCATATATAAATTTTATGAAATATAATCAATTTTGTTTTCAAGGAAGTAGTTAATTTTCCTGTACTTTCATTTTTGTATAAAATAACTGAAATCACTGTGCAAACTCTTATTACTTTTAAAGCTTGTTGGTTGAGTTTAAATCAGTTTAAACAAAGCGATAAATTTAAATTATGAGAGGTTTTTTAGTATAAAGTCATTCATTACAAAAAGGCACAGACTATGAACTTGACAAGTTACTGAAAATATGATGAAGTATGTAGGGAACTCTCAAGTTTTATGGTATTAGACTGCCAGCTTGTGCACATGTGGGAATTGTAAGGAATCCTTTTTTTTACTTTGTGGGTTCAATATGAATGGTAACTTTTATTTGTTTGAATACTGCTGGAGTAGCAGCAGAGTCTTTAAGCAAAAAATCCAAATCTCTTCCTCTAGATGGAAATACTGGTAAATCTGTGATTTTTCCAGATTTTTCCCAGCAATTCACGGGTTATGTTTTTCATTTTAAGATGTATCCTGTATAAAATATCTGATTAACTAAAATGTGGATTTCATACAGTATTTGATGTTCTGTTGATTCTGAAAAGGACCAGGCAAGTTGACTACTCTTTTTTTCCT